>NW_010256701.1:0-11909 GCF_000690775.1 Eurypyga helias | reverse complement strand
CCATGTCTCTCCAGTTTCCAGACAAGGATGTCATGCGGGACAGTGTCGAAGGCTTTGCACAAGTCCAGGTAGATGACATCGGTTGTTTGTACATTGATTTATTGCGCCGCAACAAACACAAATTTGAAAAAAATTACTCTTGTTTTAGTAAGGCAGCAAAACAAACACACGACTGAGCAAGCCCCAGCGTGACTCAGGGATTTCAACAAAGCGTGAGCATCGGGGAGGTGGGGAAAGGGGCGGGGGAGGGGGCAGGGTTTGCTGTCCCCGTGTGGGGACCGACTGCATCTGCCTCCACTTGTCTACAACGGAGAGAACGAGGCTGACCTTTTCTGTACGTGGCTGTGAGATGCAAATCCCAAAATACAGCTGCTTTTCGTGGCCGTCCCTGTCGCTGTTGGAGCTGGATTATCCCCCTGTTTATACATCTCGGTAAGGGGCGGGGGAGGGGGCAGGGTTTGCTGTCCCCGTGTGGGGACCGACTGCATCTGCCTCCACTTGTCTACAACGGAGAGAACGAGGCTGACCTTTTCTGTACGTGGCTGTGAGATGCAAATCCCAAAATACAGCTGCTTTTCGTGGCCGTCCCTGTCGCTGTTGGAGCTGGATTATCCCCCTGTTTATACATCTCGGTTAAACAACAAGGGGCAGAAAGTGTGTCACGTAATGTGCCAGACCAGATGCACACTACAAACAGAAGACAGTTAAAGGGAACTGTCTGCAAACAAGCCGAAATACCCATCTAATTTTAGCCCAGTTACTCAGCTGATACATACTTGGAATATCTTTGGGTTTTTTCTAGGACTAGTTGGGCTCACATTTATTTACTGACCAGCAAAAGAGAAGGTATTAATGCATAAAATATTCATGTGCTCAAATCAGCACAAAAATTAATTGCTGCCACCCTGGGGACAAATCTTCTCAGCAGATCCAGGGGGTTGGCTTGTGCCCTCTGCCTTGTGGAGAAGCATTTCATATTGGGGCCACCACCCCCTTTTGCATTCTATAGCACACTGCTTCTTGAACTCAGGGGTCTTGTGGTAATGCTCCCTCTCCAAGCCCTGGTGCACTGTGATCTCTCATCTTGAACCTAAGTAGAAGAAAGATGGAAGAAACACATTTACTTAGTTACAGATATGCTCAGGTGGTGGCAGCTGCCAGATAATCTTGCTTAACACAGGTGTATAAATGTGCCTGGGATGGAAATCTCACCCACACTTACAATGTAGGCATGTCCAGCTGAGCCTGGCACATTAAACTGCCTGTATGACCAACGGCGATGAATAGGCATGTCGGGGTGGGATTTTTCTCACCTGAATGATGACATCTACTTTTGGATGGCCCAAGTGTGCTCCCAAGAACTCTGGCAGGTGCTTTCATGTCTAAGCTTTTACTGCTAAGTATGGTATAGTGCGACCTCCTGCATAGCTCCGTGGTCAGGTCCAACAGGGGCACGTCCAAATCTCTTAATTCTAGTGCAGCCCACAATGGGAATGACATAGACCAGTGTTGTCTCAACCTTCACTAGTTCACATGCATAACGTTTGTACAGGAAGCATCATCAACCTATTTCTGGCTGTCCTAGGACGTGAACATTTCCCCATGGTTGCAGGGACTGTCAGAGGATCTTAGACAGGTGAGTCAGAAGGAAGGCATTATTTTTGTGCAGTACCATAGTGAAGAGCCTAGACTGAAGAAATCCCAGGGTTTAGACCTGGGGAAAATTCTGGTTTCATGGCATTGCACCTTTCTGTAATACCTGTGTTTGGCCTCTTTGCTTCCTAACTGCCGGCAGCATTGCAGTTGCTGAAGTGTATTGAAGGTCTATAGTGATGTAGATGTCTCTTCCTCAAGGACAAGAGAGGGAATTTTCTAGCGTGTTTCACCCAGGCCACCAAAATGCTCTGGCAGTTTTAACAGACTGATCTCAAACTCCTGTAGTCCTGTAAATCGCTGTTTCCATCTCCAGGACTATGCACAAGGTAGGTGAACTAGAATCTAATTTGAATTTCTGTTGAAAAATCAGAGAGGAGTTTTCAGGGTTCTTCCCTGGTCTGGTCCAAAGACATGGCCTGTGGGATCATTGCTGGGTGACTTCTCCCCCAGAAAATCCCACATGACGATCATAAATCTCCTTACTGAACTCTTCCTCTCCTGATGATGCAGCCCTGAATATGCAGCCACAAGCCTTGCTTGTCCCAGTTCCCTGCTTCCTCCCCATCAGGCACTGAATTTCCAGCCCTCTCCTCCAGCTCAGTAATAACAATAATGTCACCGGCACAACAGCAGTCAGGAAGATGATACATACAAAACCAGTGACAAACAGCTAATCATCTGACTTAAAGTTCTTATTAAAATGTCAACCCATGGGCGTGTGACCAACCCCACATTCTGGGTCCATGTGCTAGCGGGAAGAACTGCAAATGGCTAATTTTCCTATCCTGGACTGTCAGCACCAAGTGGTCCTCCACGGAGTGTCAAAACAGTATACTCTTTCTTAACCAAGTGTGTCAGAACAGCTCTGAGCATGTAGTGTGCTGCTGTGTCCGCAGCTCATGTAGGCAGAGACTTACTGTAAGAGGGATTCCCACAGCGTTGCCAATGCTGTAGCTGTAGAAGCAGGAGACAAAAATATTTGCATAGAATCTGGGAGCAGGGTTTGCTGCCTGTGCTGTACCACACAGTGCTTCAGGGGCAGTGCTCGGAGCTCTGCAGTGCAATACAATGAAATGGAACTGGCGTATGTAGCTAATTGCCCAAAATTCTGTGAGTTAATTCTGGCAAAAATATCCATTATTTGTCCTGTGTTTCTTGGAGATGTCACCTCAGTGGATGTCTCTTGGCAATCCCCTGTTCAGGTCTGGACTCCTTTGAATATTTCTTTCATTATTACCTCCCCTTGGGTAATTATTCCATTTGTGCCTCCATAGGCTGACTTTATTATTTTCTTATATTTAGCGTGGATTCAGCTTATCAAAGCGTCTTTTGTCAGAAAACTTCTACTTTGTAGTCTGAATGGTGATTAAACCACAGAGGGTGTACTGGAAGTCACTTGCGATTCTGCTGTTTGATGTAATTTTTAGTGATCAGGGCAAGCTGATGAAAGGTCTGGAGCTCAAGTCCTGTGAGGAGCAGCTGAGGGAACTGGGGTTTTTCAGCCTGGAGGAGGCTGAGGTGATCTCCCTCTACGGCAACCTGAAAGGAGGTTGCAGAGGTGGGTGTTGGCTCTTCTCTCAAGTGACAAATGATAGGACAGGAGGAAATAGCCTCAAGCTGCATCGGGGGAGATTCAGATTGGATATTAGGAAAAACTTCACTGAGAGGGTTGTCAGGCACTGGAAGAGGCTGCCCAGGGAAGTGGTTGAGTCACCATCCTGGGAGGTACTTATAAGATGTGTGGAAGAGGTACTGAAGGACATGGTTTAGTGGTGGAGTTGGCTGTGTTAGGTTAAGACAGACTTGATAATCTTAAAGACCTTTTCCAACCTAGAATATTCTATGAGTCTATGTCCATCCATGGCACAGTCCTTGCCTGGTGTCTCTCCTGCACCATTCGTGACTGGTCACCAGTTTCACTTGACACTGGATCTATAGCAGCCTCAGAGCCAGTATGGGCACATTGGCCCTGGGTTAGTCACTCCCAGCAAAAAATGGCTAATTGTTCAGATGTTTTCCTTTCCTCTAGGAAATGGCTCTGTATTGTCTATGCTGAACTGCTGCCTCACTGCTCAATTTTCTACAACCTTTTGTTTTTTACAAAAAAAGCTGGTGATTCCTCCCAAACTGACTTCATGGTCCAGCCTCAACTCAAGTTGCTTAAATGCCTATGAATGATGTTACGAGGAGATTAAGGAAACCACCTTATTGTGTGATGAAAAGCAGCAGTGAAGGACAAAAACAACACGTCTGATACCCTTTTCTTCCAACAAAGGTTTGGAGCGGCCTGTTGGGGATGGGTATCATTGTTACTTATTGTCCTGTGAAAACAAAGGAGCAACACAACAGGGGACCAGTGGTGTGTTTCTGAAGTCCAGTCTTTCTCAAGTATCCCAGGTTCTAGAAGAACCCTGGGGTGGTGTGGGCCACTCCTTTGCAGCACCTGGTGTCAGAGGCACTGTTGTTCCCCTCATGTGGTTCCAGCCGAAATTACTCTATGTGCAGGTTAAAGGTAGCCCGTGGAGACTGGCTGCTTATTCTCCTTGGATTATCACTTGCCCTGTGCTTGCTCAGGTCCCACCCTTTTCAGTGTTTGGTCAAGGGTTGAGTGAACAAGCGCACTGAAACCAAGCCAAGGGTCAGTGACCTGGTTATGATACAGTTATCTTTAGTACTTCGTGCCTCATTTTCACCATCTACAAATGGAATACCAAGGCTTGCCTGACACGTAGGCAGCTTGACAACATGGTTAAAGTCTGTAAAGTGCATGGGAATCTTTGGATGCAGATACTTAATTATTCATAACTGAAGAGAATGGCTTTTGGTGGTAATCTTTCCCTTGTTGTGCAGGGTATTGGAGTGCTCTACAGACAATGGGTACTCAAGTGCAGCCAACTTGACACCAATGCCGTACACACCAGCTGAGCAAACCCTAACATTAATTAACGATTGGCAGAAACCTTTTATTTGTTTTCCAGCGTGTGTTACTTTCGTTGTCAGCAGCTCATATCCTTATTGCTGTTGCCAGGCAGGATTGCTGCCCTGTGGAGCAGAGCTGCCATCTCGCGTTAAGTGCCCGCGCAGCTCCGGGCTCTTAGGCAGGAGGACAGGGGCGGAGGCAGCGGAGGAATGGCATGTTCCCCCTGGAAACGATTGGGAAGGCTTCCAGGACGTTTCTGCGCTTGACGCATGTTCAGCAGATCCAAAGCTCCCTGCTCGCTTCAGGCTTTTACTGTGGAGTAAACAAGTGCCTTCCAGGAAATGTTCTGCAGCTTGTTGAAGTCAGACTTGACCTGAGCCTCAGAGAGCAGCTGATGAAATAGGTCACTCCAGTGGATGTTCCACAAACAGTTACTGTTATTTCAAGCATGCTGTATAGCAGAAGAGACACAACCTTATATGCCACCTATTATTTATTCCATTCCAGTTTATCACTCATTAATGGCACAGTTAGGTAATGCCTAGACAATTCGGTTTTGACCTTGGAAAATCAAGATCAGCATTAATTGGATACAATTGGATACAATTAATTGGATACAATATTTTGGATACAAAATTCCTGTGGCTGGGCAAGGACTGAGACATCATCGAAGATATTTTATTTGTTTAACTCAGCTTCACAGTGTCCCTGAAGCTATCTTACCAACCTTCCGTAAAATTCTCTGTGGCTTTAATCTCAATGGCCATTATCTTCCTAAACATATTTGAAGACCTGGTCCTTATCTACAAAATAACCATATTTTCTGTATTTAACAGGAATGAATATCAGCATATTAAGGACAATGAGAATTTGGATACTCCAGCAGGAAGGGCCAGGCAGGCGCTTCAGAAAGATGTGGTATCCGTGACCTGTGCATTGATATCAACATTAACATGTACATGCAGTTCATTCATGGCTGCTTATCATTTGATATTTGATGTCCTTCTGCTTTAATGTTTTCAGTTGCTGGACCTGGGGTAGAGACAATGCTGATGTAATTCAATAGCCATCTTCTCATGAGCACCTAATCCAAGAAAACATTTTACAGGTGGTCCATACTTCTTTCCATCCAAAGAGTTTGATTAATATTTCTTGATGATTCAACATATTTTTATCAATCAGGAAAGATTCACACATTATTTCTGTCTGAGAAATGGCTTCAATATTTTAAATAGTCTTATTTAATTTGATCTACTTTTGACAGAAGCATTAAGAACAATTAATAAATGATACAATATGAACATGACTAAGATATGATTGAGCTGTATTTCAGGGGTGGTGTTCTTGCTCATCCCTTTGCTTGATCTGTTATGCATCATATTCTTGATTCAAATATAAGAGCTTGTGACTATTTCAGAATTGCTATTTATCCTATTCAGAACCAGACTGTCTTCATTCTATATATCCCGTAGGGCATTTATTATAGAATCATAGAATGGTTTGGGTTGGAAGGGACCTTAAAGATCATCGAGTTCCAACCTCCATGCTATGAGCAGGGACACCTTCCACTAGACCAGGGCATATTCTGCACATACTGCTGCATTTTGTTTACATGCAGATTGTGTTCATATACAGTTGTGGTTGGGTTGTTTTTTTTTTTTAGTTTACTACAAATGGTTTACACTTTCCAGAAGTTTGGTGCTGTTATTGGGTATTGAGAGCTTCTCACATGTCTTTGTTTTTCCTGTTATGAAAACCTCTCTGCAATCCCCGGGAAACTTAGGCTGGAGGCAAGCAGAAAGAATGAGCCAGCATCTGCAGTCTCTCTGCAGGTTACTAGCCTGCAAAATGGCTCAGCATCTGGATCCTGCTGCCTGCTTATTCATGCAAACAGTGGTAATAGTGACATGTGTATGGGGTATGCCAATGACCAATTATCTCAAGGGGGTGCCAAAAGAAGCCATCAAATATGCTGGATCTGAAAATATTTGGAATTTTAATCTCTTTTTTCCCCTTACTCATTAGGCTAGGGAAGTTAATCTGATATTCCTAACCCCGCCCAGAAGAATTAGTCGCTGCACACAACTGTTCTGTATTATTTGCCATTCAGTAAAAACACGCACTAGTGTCCTGGAGGGCTGGCTGGGCGTCCTTGCCCTCGGCAGATGCCTGCGGTTTTTCCTCTGGCACTGGATCCAGATCTGGCACTTTCTGCCGTGCCTTGGCGACCGTGAATCTGCTCATTTGCAGAGCTTCTTCATAGACCGGAGGAGTGTCTGATGCTGAGAGGGGTGGTGTTCCCTGCGTAGCGTTATGGGAGTGCGCCACCGCTAATATCCTCCTGGCAGCAGGCCCAAACACAGAATGGAGAGCTGAAAGAGAGGAGACAGAAGATGTTTGCCTCATCCTGAAAGCACCATGAGATTAGGGGAGGTGAAGTATATTTGCAGCACACAAGCTTTTCTCTCCCCACAGACTGAATGTTTCCCTTACCCTGCCCCTTCATCCTTCTCTGAAAGAGGTGATTGTGAAACTCCATTAGCAACATCCCACAATTACTCCTGCCTCAAATGCCACTAAGTCCCGTTGCTGTCCTAATTCTAATGAAATACATCTCTTGGCTCATTCATCATCTGTCTGCTATTTGCTACACTGGTGAGGACCTTAATTCGTGCTGTGTACAGATGCTGCTTTCCCCACATCCTGCCCTGAACTTCCCTCTGTCAGCCTTGGGGTGCCGCAATCTAGTCTTTTTGCAGTGCAGTCACTCACTTTAGAGTCTCACCCCAGCCTCTGTCAAATCCAACTCACAGGTAATGGTGCTCTGGAGGGTGCTGTCATGATCAAAAGCAATGACTGTGACCTCGTAGGGCTGAGGACCCGACTCCTCCCCTGTCTGACGGCAATGAAAACAGCACCTCACACAGATGGAAACCAGGCCACACAGGAGCAGCAGCCCACCGATCACCACCACCAGCCTGGAAAGGGTGAGGACAGAATTAGAACAGAAAGAATTTGTTTGCAGTAGACCTCTTAGAGTCTCTCCCTGCTTAAAGCAAGGCTAACCTCAGAGCTAGACAAAGTAATCTGGGGCCAGTCTCTAGGGATGGAGATCCCGCGTCCCCTTCAGACACCTGTTCTAGTGCTGCACCATCCTCAGGAGAAACACTTTTTCCTTCACAACCAGAATTTCCGTGTGTGAAGCTCGGCCAGTCACCTCAGGTACTTCTGCTGGGCACCTCTGAAAAGGCTCTGGCTCTATCTTCTCTCAAGATTCACCACAGGTAGTGAAAAACTGCAGTTGGGTTGGCCCCTTAGCCTCCTCCAAATGGAACAAACATGGTCCTTTCAGTGCCTCCTCATATATCATGGCCTCTGGACTCCTGAGCACTTTACTGTCTCTCCAGTGGGCTTGCTCCAGTTTGTCAACATCTCTTTTGTACTGGGGCACCAAAACTGGACTAGGTATTCCAGATATGTCACCATGAATGACAAAATAATTTCTCTCAATTTTATTAATGCAACCTTCTAGACTTCCAACAACTGCCATCCTTTTAAATCTCATCCTGGTGAGAATTACTAAGGAATCAGGCTGTAATTGCTTTATAAAATGGGACTTTTAAATGGCATACTATGCCATGAATGCTTTATTAATAATGTTCATCTGACTAAATTAATGACTCTGTGGAATAAAAAAATAAAAAAGGAGTCTGACAAGTCAATATTTGTTGAGACGATGTGATAATTAAGGGGTTGTCTTGCTATTGTAGAGCATTAGAGCATCCCAAGAGAAAACGGGCACTGGCATCACGCTTGAGCAGGTCACATTTAATCCTCTTTGCTACTGGAATTCTCCAGAGATGCAGTTATTTAGAGTAAACATATGCCATCTTACCAGATATACCACAAACGGTTCCACTCTGTACCTGAACAGCTAAGGAGAAGAGGGTACAAGAAATAGTTAGCGACAGAATACCAAATAAATGGGAAGATCCCTACTGTACCTTCTTTCAGCTTCTTCATGTCTCTCACTTACTGTCCAGCTTCTAAATGGCACAATAATGAGAAACTCACTGTGCTTAATGGAGGATAGAGTTGTCCAACCTCATAAATCACTGTGTTAGATGAGTTTTCCTTCTGTTTGGCTTTCTCTCTTTACTGTTCTCCCAATATTTGTGCCTGCCCAGTTCCCTGCAAACTTTACGGATCTGCATTCACATTTGTTTTGACTTTTTTGTCAGAATATAATTTCTGCTGTTTTACAAATGACATCACCAAGAATAATATTCACCAAATCAGTATATTTTAAACAAATTTTTCAAGGAAACATCAATTCCAAATTCATAATCGCAGTCAATCAAAATCACACCAGAAAGCTCTTAACTATTGCAGTTATCCAAATAGGTAAGAGGAATAGTACTGCACAATTGGTAAAAATAGTAATTAATACAATTCACATTCAAAGCAATGGAAATTTTATGTGAGTTTTGAATAATCACAATTAATTAAGCTTTTCTGGAAAATGCCAGCCACCACATCATAACACTGATGTCTGCTAATGCCTTTATCCTGCATTGTCTTCTTAAAAGTGTGCAAGATTGACAAATACTCACAGTTCAGTGTTGAGACAACTTTCCTCACCTCTCACTTGGGGGAACTAGAAGGAGAAAACCAAAGAAGACACAGCTAGAGTGAATTAGGTATTTGTCATATTCAACTTTCATCTCTGTTACCTGGAATACTACCAGCCTGAACCTCCTACAGTAAGAACTTACTGTTTATCTGTCCTCTGTTGTTTCCATCGCATATTCTGCTGTAGATTTGAAGTTACTGCGATACCAACTGCATTAAGTTCCTATAATCATTAAAATCCTACTTAGCACTGTTCCCAGCATAGACCCCGACTTAGTTTCACCCTCACCACTGATTTCCCTTTCCCCACCAAAAGCTATGGCATACTACAGGTGTAGATCCTTCTCCATGCTCAAATATTATGAACGTTTAAATCTCCTGCTTCATATTATAAGCATGCTGACTTAAATTCTGCTCTGTCTTTCCAGCAGTTCTACCCTTCTCTTTCCTTTGCCTTGGGTGCACTGACCTCTGCGTTACGATCCCTGTAAAAACAGGAAATACTATTCTCTGTGTATCTGCCTTTCATATGCCAGTTCATTCTAACATCAGGGAGATAATTGTGACCATCCGTTGCTAATGCCCTTCTATCTTTCCAAGGTAACTCCACAACTGAGCAGAGACCCCGTAGAAAGGAACCTGAGATGTGACTTACCCATGAGTAACACCCTAAAGCAAAGAAGATTGTGACTGGGCTATGCATCTCTGTAGGGTGGTTCTGTGTCCTCTTGTTGTCTCAAGCTGCTTGATGTCTTCTTGTCCTTTCTAGTTTCAGTTTGTCCTCATCAGTCCGATGACCAGGAGAAGGAGATTCCTTGTGCTTTGAATCCAGTCTTTTTCCCACTCTACCTCTTTCTGTTTTCCTCTGGGTCTATCCTTCTCTGCCCTTCAGGTTTTTGATTTCTCTCCCTCTTTGTCCCTGGCACCTCCTGCTTGTTCCTGCCTGTCTCCTTTTGTTATTCTCTTGGCCTGCTTCTCTCCCTTTTTTGAAAGGATCTCTAAAGCCTTCCAGTCAGATCAGGAGAAAGGCGGTGGCCATGAGTTCCTACTTTAGATGTTGAACTAGTTCAGTGAAGGGCATCATGAGGTCCCTGCAAGACCTGGCCCTTCCCTTCTGTGAACAGAAAGGGTCTCTGAGTTTGTTCATTCCAAGTTATTCCTCACCCCGCCCCTACCCTGAGGGAGATGGGTTGAAGGTTATGTTATTGACCTGTTTAAATGGAGTTCAGATTCCTCTCCCTCCTCCAGTACCTTTTCGTCTCCTGCACTCACCCTGTCCTACCTCTGTGGATCCAATATATTGACTTTAGCTATATGATCAACAACCAGAGTGTTATGTCACAAGTGAGATGCTCCTGCTAAAGTGAAAGCATGTAACATTTTGTATATATAGTTATATGTATATGTGTACAAATATACAATATGTGCATATATATCTGTGCATATGCAACATTTCTTGTATCTCCATTTTAAGGCTATGCTACCACCTCTCTTACCTGGTAGCCTCCTGCTATGTCAGTCCTGCAGCTGTCAGTCTGCTCACTCACAGGTCCCACCCCTGAACTTCCTACATAAGCAGCCAAGACCGTCAAATACTTTGTATTCCAGGGAATACATGTTGATTCTCCTATCCTGGCTGTTTGTCCTTCAGCTGGTTAAATTAGGAGGTCTGATTCAACCACCCACTAATTTTCTCTCTCCTATAGAACTGTTTTAGATTTCTGTTACTGCTTGTGGCTATTCAGAATATTATTACATGCGTATAATTGTGTTCACCTTCTCTTTCTCTTATGACTAGCTGATACAGAAAAAATACTCCACAGTAATGTGTTCCTATTTGTGTTTGGGAACCACCTGGGACTGGTGCATAAATATATGTTAAGGGCAGGATAGCAACTAGAGAAACTTGTTGCCTCATGTTGCAATCACAATGCATTCACATTAAGCTGGTAAATCATTAGCCTTGGTGATGCATATGAGTTGCAGAGCAGAACCAATGAATTCATGAACACAATGTATTCTCCCAGGGCAGGCTAAAAAACATTTACCATTCTCTAATTATAAAAGTAGTGGTGCAGTATAAATATGCCTTAGCATGAGCTTCTTTATCTACCTACCCTGGTCTACTACTGGAAGAAGGTTTCTGATTCCTGGTGGACAAATAAGAAACATAGAAACATCATGAGCTATTGGCTCTGTATTTACAGAGGAATTGCACAATATTCTTTTTGTATCTTTTTTCCTTAAATTGTAAGAGTTTTAGAAGAAAAAACCCAGAAGAACTGTAAAATAGCCTTTCTTGTATGTACTTTTAAAACTAGTGGGATTCAACATGGAAATGATGTGCAAATTACCAGTGTTTTTCAGAGACTTTTATTATCAGTGGGATAATTCAATAGATTATAATTTGATTTTTAACTGATATTCAATCTCAAGAGATTTTTAAATTCTAGGTTGATCAAACTGAAGAAATACCAGATAAAGTGATAAAAAATTTCTCTAAAGAAAAAGCAAGAATGTCACATGAAACAGTGACACCTCCAAAAGCATATAACTCATTCTTGCTGAAACTTATTTATCACTCTTTTTCTATCTCTATGGCATTGCTATTAATACTGAGCTTCCAGTAATCCACCTATGGCCCTGTTAGCTTGTCATTCAACAATGGTTTTTATTTCTGTCGTGGTTTAACTCTGGCCAG
>NW_010256700.1:542-1109 GCF_000690775.1 Eurypyga helias | reverse complement strand
GCAAGCGCACGAGCCGGTGAGCTCGCTGCTCTCCGCTGAGGCCGGGCCGTTACGATGCTGTATTTATATCGGGCTTTATTTCATCTCATGTTCTGGTTGGCTTAAGTGTCGCTAGGTTTGTATGTTAATAAAGAGGTGTTTTAACTAACCCCGAATCTGGCGATTTGTTACACAAATGCCTCATGTTTTTCAGGATCCAAACCCGCCCCGGTCATCCGAGATGGATCCTGCGGGGACGCTGGGCCTGTGCAGGGTCCAACCTTTGGCGGTGGGAGCTGGAGCAAGCCCTGGCGCCCCCAGGGGAAGTCACTTCCCTGGCCTCTGCCAGGAGTTTGTCCGTGTCCTTCCCTGCGCTGCTTTTTTTAGGCTCCAAGGATGGTGAGGAGGGCTGTGTCGGACACGGACGCGGGGTCTGGGTGAGCAGTCGGGTCACGGAGCTGTGGGCTCTGCTCCTGCTCCGGTGGACGGGTGTTCATTGCAGTGGGCCCGGAGGGGAGAGGGAAGGAGAAGGACAGGGAGAGGGAAGGAGGAGGACAGGGAGAGGGAAGGAGAGGGACAGGGAGGGGG
>NW_010256700.1:0-270 GCF_000690775.1 Eurypyga helias | reverse complement strand
AAGGGTAGGCAGGGAGAGGGAAGGAGAAGGCCAGGGAGAGGGAAGGAGAAGGACAGGGAGAGGGAAGGAGAAGGACAGGGAGAGGGAAGGAGAGGACAGGGAGAGGAGAGGGGTAGGATCCTCCCTGGCCCCGCAGACCCCCATCTCCCTCCGACCCCGCAGCTGTCGGGGTTTGGGAGCAGGCGAAGGCACGGCGGGCGGGAGGGCCGAAGGACGAGCAGGAGCGGTTCGGTGCGTGGTTTTTATTGACTTTTTAAAAAAAAAAAAAAA
>NW_010256699.1:36447-37102 GCF_000690775.1 Eurypyga helias | reverse complement strand
GTTAGAAAATGTTTTGGGAGTGTTGGTAGGGGAAATAATTCCTTGTGGTTAGTTTTCAATGGAGAAGCCTTTGGTGAGGAGTAGTGAGGGATCAAAACAGAATCTTCTCCAGGTCTTTGAAGTCGTGCAACTCAATGATTTTGCTGCATCTTCTTTGCAAGGTGAGAGTAGGCCTGCAAGATTCCAGTGATAGATTTTGTAATCCCACTTTTGGCAAAGCATCACAAAGAGGAAGGTTGAAGAAAAAATAGCTTCCTTCATACTCCCTCTGGAGTTTGTCTGAGGGATGGATTGCTGTAAATTCTTTTGCAGATGAAGAAGTCGGAGGTAGTAAAAAGGGAGCGATATGGCAAAAGTGGTTGTAAGCTGTTTTGTGGTTTTCTCACTCTGATAACACTCTTAAGGAGAGTAGTTTGTGTATCTTTTTCCCTGACTTTTGAAAGGTCGAATGGTTAATGGTAGAATTTTTGCTTTCAGCTTATAAACTTAGGGTTTTGTGGTTTTAAAGAAAGCTAGTGTTGTCCTAAAACTCATGTGGAACTTTGATTAAGCATATCATGCAGAATTTATTAGCAATTAATAACTACTGGATGGTCCCTTTGTCACACATAATGTCTTAAAAGCAGGGCCTTAGAAGGCAGTGTGTTGAAAGAGT
>NW_010256699.1:0-36426 GCF_000690775.1 Eurypyga helias | reverse complement strand
ATACATTAGATAACCTCTCATAGATTTGCTAAGGGAAGGTAGCTACTTGGAAAGATGAATCTTTTTAAGAACATCACCTAATCAAATCATTTTCATGAAAGTTATTTCATGCCTTCAACAGAGTTTGTATAACCATCACTTTATATTTCTTGCCTTCAGAGAGGCTGTGACATCGAATTATATAAATTAAATAAATTTTTAAAAATACTATGTCCCAGACCTATTCAATATTGTGAACTATATAATAATGCCACAGGACATATTCATACTTGTACCTATATCCAGCAAAATAGTAGTACATGCTCAAAGTGCTATGGGAGTGGTTACTAAATACAGGATTCTTCTCTATATGGATACCTCCCACACACAGCTTGGACATTCATCCTACCCAGAGCAAAAATTTGCAAGATACTTGTTAGATATTTTGTAAGAATGACTTTCTATAAAAATATATTTAGATGCAAAGTGTTATTTAGAGATTTTATACCAGACTGTTCCTGTTTTACTCATATTCCACGTAAGAAATGTTTTTTAAAATCTTGGTTGCAAGGAAAGTTTTACCCAGAGAAGATACCAGTTTGCTATCCATATGGTGCAGTTTATTCTGTCAATGTGAAAAGATGTTATGGTGCAGATCATCACTGTCTTCATTTTGTTTCCTAAGGAAGTGTTTATGCTCTGTCAGTTTGTCCCTGCCTAACCTTTGAAACTATTGACCAATTTCAGTCTAATTTGATAAGTTAGGAATCTTGACAGTGTTGAGTTGTTTCAAGTTCTGTGAAAATCTGCATTTGACTCAAGTAGAAAAACCCAGGTTACTGCCTTCATGAAGGCCTTTCATTTTGAGATGCAGAAGGTGCTTGAGCAATGAGTACTCTCCAGCCCTCAACAAGCCACAAACCCTTGCACTGTAAGAAGTGGGAGAGATGTGGAGTGAAATGGATAAGGTATGCTGGTGAGGTCTTGGAGATCTAGGACATAAGTCAATAGGATGTCATGTTTCTTCAGTTCTACTTTTTGAAGACAAACCTGTTTAAGTATAGTATACTAGATATTTCTATATAGGAATCACCGAGCACATACTAAAGCTATTCCTTTACAGGACTTGCAGATAGAAGCTACAAATGCCAGAGTGAGTCACATCCCTGTATTTTGTTTGTTGCTTATGGCACTGTTGAAAGCACTTAATGCAGGGGAAAATTCAATACGTTGAACTCGTATCATCACATTCATTTATAAACAGTAGTACTGGAGTTGCAGAATTTCTTGAAAAGACTGAAGAGGTCATATTTTCCAGAGAAAACCAATTTCTGTATACTTTCATTGCCTGCGCGGTGTTACTTTTTAATAATGGAAAACAAAGTTATTAATGTCCTATGCCACACGTGGACAGAACCTTGTGTTCTAGAGCCCTACAACAGGGGCTGTACGCCCAGAGTCGACAAAAGGAAATCCTGTTGACTAGAAGGATCGTTTGTTGACTAGACTTTGTTGACTAGAAGATTGACTGATAGTTTAGCAAGTGGCAGAGGAAATCAAAATATATACAGTAATACTACAGATGTTGCCTTACAGACAAGTAAACATTGCTGGTTTATAAATTCTGGCATTGCAAAGCTTGATGGTATATATACCTTTAAAAATTGTACTGGTACATACATGTTTTGGGAAACCTTCTATTTGGGGACCATTTTCTGAGTGATAAAGTTTTCCTTTGGATTTTAGAAAATCTTTGTGTAATACCTTAGCTACAAAATAAATACCCACTGCACCCTTTTCAGACCCCCTACAAATTGCTTCTGGTGACCTGAATCACAGTTTCATTGAGAAATCTTGCATTTAGAGACTCCTGGCTCCTGATGTTCAGTCCATATCTAGATGACCAGCTGGGATGCTTTCTAGATGCACACCAGGGGATCTCAAAAACTCTTGCCTGCAGAAATCAGTAAGACCAGAGCAGATGAGTGTGTTTTCTGTTTTGTGCAGCTATCATTAAATCCACAGAATTTAGACTGTACCCTAGCCATTAGCACACATACTGTTGACTCCACTGATCATAAGGAACAAGTAAAGATCTTGGGATAAAAGCTCTTGATGTTTTCTGGCTACCTAGATCACAGTGCAAATACTGGCAGCTAAACCAGCTTCAGGGAGATGGGTGCTTTTTTGACCCCACATGACCTTCTGCTCTATGCAATCAGCTCTGAGCTGTCCCCAGTGCAGCTCACGGAGCAGAAAGCAAGTTTGATGCAGGAAGGTTCAGAGTGCTGCAGGGATGGCAGCACCAGCTGATGATGATGGGTGCATGCAGCAGGACTGGCACACTAAGGGAAAGACTGTGCTGGTGGTGCATGTGCAGAAGAGATCATTCTACTTAGGTTCATTAAATCTGGTTACACACTAGGGAAGGGGAACTTTACTAAAGTTATCCTTGCCTTTCAGTTTGCAAAATTAATTCCTGCTTACTGGCTTGTGATTGGTGGCCTGACATGTCCAGTGATAATGATGGGGGTGTTGACAGAAAACTCTTCTGTCCCTCACATTCTGTGCATCTTGCATTTGGGTTTAGTAAAACGTAACAGATGAGTTGCATTCCCCATTCATACTCCCAAAGGATGTCAGCACTGCATATCTTGAACTCAGGTAGAGCTCTGTGAGAGAGGAGAATGGGTGAGTGCACAGTACACCCAAGCAGCTGTTTTGGGAGCTTACAGTGTGCCATGCTGTCCTGGAGGAAGCAGGACGATTCTCTCTCACAAGCCTGAGAATTTAATAGGCTGCATCTCAAATCCCAGGGCTCATTTATAACCAGGCCACCCAAAAGTTCTTGCCCACTTTTCTTTCAAATACATACTAATGTTTGTACAAGGTAGAAAGTGCTGTACCATCTCGAGCAGGTGAACTTGTGGATTACAGTGAGAGTTTCTGGTTTCTTCAGGGTGGTGATCCAACAGAGGTATTTAATGACATTAGTAGGGATTTAGGAGGCTACTGTGATCTCTCTGATTCTTTGGAGGAAAAGCATTTACTCTTCAACACAACTATGTTGTTTGCTAGAATTGTTTTCCTGAATAGTTAATCAGGAATTGCCTTTTCTTTTGGGAGTCATGTTTAATGCTTTTTATAGTAGTCCTTCATCCTCACCCCCAAAACATCAGACCAAGCCTTTGGCAGGAGCACAGCCACTGTAGCTTTAGGACTGAAAGGTTCTTTCCTTGGTTCTGTTTCTTGTTGCTCTTTTTGTATGCTTTGATCTGGAGGACTAATGGCTAGAGATTACCTTTATGAGGAATTCTCCTGCAGTATTCTTATGGTTGCTGTCATGCGCTAACCTTGAGCACTATATCCGCCATACTCACATGATAAATGCTTTATTCCTCCTTTCCTAAACAAGGAGGGTCAAACTACATACGTTTCTTATAAATTAGTCTAAAGATTTATTTGTGGTAGATAAGTAGGGAACTAAGGGAACTAATCAGTAATCTATTCCATCAGCTACAAGCATCTCAGCTGCTCCCTTGTCACTCAGACTATTGCAAACTAGGAACAGCTGCCCCCAGTTCAGGAGCCCTGTCTTCATCTGTCCCCTCTTGATTGTTCTCAAGTTCTAAATCTCCCCACCTGGCCCTTAAGCAGTAATTAAGGCAATTAGCCTCTCTCCCAGGGCTAGTTGCTAACACAATCCAGATGATTTACCTCCAGAGACATCTTATAAAACTCCGCAAAGGAAAAATAAAAGGTTGCCTCTATAAGTAGAGAGGCAAAAGACAAAGCAGGAATAAGCTACTCTTTTATCCTGTGGTTGTGCTCTATACTTCTCTGTAAGTAATATATTCCTCTCTTGCATACGCAACAAATTTGTGTTGTGCCCCTGTTGCATTCCTAGCTTTCCCTCAAAGAAATATGTCATCTTATAACTGGGATTGGTTGTAAATGGTTGTTCTGTACTGAACAGATTATTTTGGGTTAAAAGTATGTCATTAATCAATTGGCTTTGGGTTTTTTTTGTGTGAGTCTGTCTCTCAATATGTTACTATTGCTATCTTTTTTCCTCTTATCTGTACTTCTGAAAATGTAAATGATCAGTCAGACTCTGATAATCAGAAGAGAAAGAGTGACAGGACTTTCTCCCCTCACCTATTCTGGCATATGAATATGTGCTAGATAGTTATATGACTGAGCAACACAAACTGAAGGAAGAAGAGCCTAAGTTTGACTCAAACAATGTAAACGGGTGAGTTGGAGTTCTCTCCCCCACTGCTTTCACCAATTGGTTTTTAACCTTCTTCCCAAACTTTTGTACTTCTGCCATGCTCGGAGTGGAAAGGAGAAAGGTTGGAGAACTTCTGAAATGCCATGGTGTAGGAATGACGTAGGAAGAAGAATTCGGTACAGAGAAAAGCTTATGATAAATTCAGAGCACACCAAGAAAGGTCCATTGTGGAACTGTTTTCCTCTCTCATCCTGCTCGTCATTTATAGTTCCTCATTATTTCCCACTTTTGTTCTGTGCACTGTGTTCTTCCTCATGAATTATAAAACATGCTGCTCCTCCTTCCTTATTAGACAGTACATGCTCACAGTTCAGCATATAACTATCTGTTTAATAAGTCCAGCTGCTGTGTAGCCTTAGGTAGACTTTATAGCAAATTGCAGAGTTCCTGACCCCCAAATAGCACTCTTTTGCCAGATCCCTGGTAAGAATGGGAAGAGGCATCCTTCGTCTTCATTGCTTTCTTTCTCTTTACCTAGTGAAAACAAATGCTCCTCTCCTTTGCTGCTGCTGCTCTTGTGACACACAGACCATGCAGTGCTGATGTAGTATTATCCCTACACCTGCCTCTGCTGTTCTTCTCTGGAAGAATAACAAACTGTTTTGAAGTTTCTTTTGATACTTTGTACAACATGGAAGCCTCTTGCATAGCTTCCATTTCCAGCTTTCCTGGGATACACAGAGGCAGGGTGAAAGTAAGTGTCAAAACCCACCCCCATAATTCACAGAATCACAGAATGGTTTGGGTTGGAAGGGACCTTAAAGACCATCCAGTTCCAACCCCCCTGCCATGGGCAGGGACACCTTCCACTAGACCAGGTTGCTCAAAGCCTCATCCAGCCTGGCCTTGAACACTTCCAGGGATGGCGCATCCCCAGCTTCTCTGGGCAACCTGTTCCAGTGCCTCACCACCCTCTCTGGGAAGAACTTCTTCCTCATATCCAATCTAAACCTCCCCACTTTCAATTTAAACCCATTACCCCTTGTCCTGTCACTACAGGCCCTTGTAAAAAGTCCCCCCTGCATACTTGTAGCCCCTTTCAGGTACTGGAAGGTGCTATAAGGTCTCCCCGGAGCCTTCTCTTCTCCAGGCTGAACAAGCCCAACTCTCTCAGCCTGTCCCCATAGCAGAGGGGCTCCAGCCCTCTGAGCATCTTCGTGGCCTCCTCTGGACTTGCTCATCTCCTGACTTCCTGATATGACTTGAACTCTTCCATGTGTGAATGTGTTTGGTCCTTGGGAGCATTTTCCTGCAGAAAGAAAAAGCTTGTATATGCCTGAGCTGCTGTGAAGGAGTGGAAAACTGTCACAGTAAAGAGTGAGAGAAAGAAAAAGGTGGTGATGTGAAGGGGCAGGTACAAAGTCTTTAGATTCTTTGTGGCTGCTGTTCTCTTAGCAGGAGTTTCACTGGTAGCTGATAGTTGTACATTCAAGGGATGTTCACAAATAAGCACATCATTTACCAGTATAGATTCATGCTTTGGGACTTGAGAAAATAGCGTTATGCTTCAGTTTTTTTAATTGAAGGAGAAAACAAGTTATTGAACCCTTTTGGTGTCACAGATTATATTTATGGGAAGAGGGCGCAGAGATAAATTTGGGGAGGAGGATGTGAAGGAAATTGTATGAGAGTCAAGAGAACAATGCAAGAAGAGAATTAAGCAATAAAAACTAAAGCATAATGAGTTAAAACTGAAAGAAACAAATGAAAGATTTCAGGAGAAAGCAGCTTTGAAAAAATGGTTTAAACTGAATCAAGGGGCATTAACAGAAGAAATAGCAAAGGAGGAAAAAGAAAGGAAAAAATTGTGGCAATTCTTAGTTAATTGTAGATGTTTGACAAGGGGCCCATGACTAAACAGGTGAATTGCATGTAGTTTGTATTCCCTGTTTTTTATTTCTTGCTACTGAAGTGAGGAGGGGAATTCTTCTTCTTAGGTTTTTCCAGCAGCAATATGCTCAAGTTCAAAATAGACGTGTTGACAAGAAACCCACCTCTTCTATATTTGTGGTAATGTTATTTCCCCACATACAGATACCCCTAAGAAATTAAAATCCTAGAAATAAAACAGTAAGCTAAGGACACAAACTACCACTCAAGAAATTATTTTGCTCCTGTATCTCTATTCCTGCTTTTTCTGACAATAACTTGATACCTAAGTCTGACTTCAGAGGCCATGACTGTAGTTGTAGTATTCAACGACTACCTTTGTTTTGAAAGCTAGTAGCACTTTGGGGTATTTTCTAACAATAGGGGTAGCACTGTTGGCCAGTAAGTTGGCTCTTTGAAGAATAGATGGAGTTTTGTCAGGGATTCTCCTGTTTCCTTGCAGGAGATTTCCTATGAAAATCAACTGTTTGTTGTACCCCAGCTGACCTGCTTAGTTATGTTTTCTGTTGCTGAGATGAGGACAGGCTGCAGGGAGAGGAGTGAGAGCCTTGAGGCTTGTGTTGTGATAGTCATTGTGATGTTCATCTTTATATAGATCTTCTCCATCTTAGCTACTTCCTAAACGTGTTGCCTACATTAAAGGTTTCATTCTCAATTTAAGTCGAACAAGAAGAAATTAGTAGCCCAGTGCTTTTGCAAAATAGTTTGTAGCTTTTACCAGCCAGTTGTCTAACAGTTGACCAAAGAATGGGTGGTCAAAAATGCTCGCTACCTGTCTGTAATGCAAACCTCTGTAGTCACTGAAGTGTAATTCCTAAGAAAAATGTTCCCTAATCCCCATACAAACTGTCACTATTTAATTTAAAAAAGAAAACAAACAAACCTGACAAATGAAAGATTGTGGAATCTGGGTGGAAACTGTAAAGGTTCTTGGCAAAACATCAAAATTTCACCAGAAGTTAGAAATGGTAGTTTTCCAATAAAAGTTATTGATTGATGCGTTTTGACAAAAGGACAAGAACTACAGGGGGTACTCCCTGGCTCTTGGCTTCTCAGAGTTATGGCAGTACCTGTGAAGTGTGCTAATGCTGTCCTTAGGAGACTGCTCATGAAGTTTCCTTACCTCTGATAATAAGGTACATTTTCTTGTTTCACTGAGGCTCTTACAGGAGTGTAACGTGTGCATTCAGATCTGGTTTTGGGTGTGCTGTAGGATATGTTTGGCTCATGGTTTACAGAAATCCAGGAGTTTGTGATGGAGCTTTCATGTGTGACAGCCTCTGTTTCTCAAATTCTCAGAAACTCTGTCAGATCCTTTTAAAGCATCAAAATAGAGGTGTATGATGCCAAAAATAATTTAGGCTTTTATTCTGTCACCATTTAGCTTTGACTTTTCAACTTCCACAAAGGACATGGTATTTTTTGCCAAAAACCCAGCAGCCACATTTTACAATATACCAGTTATTGGGGGTTATGTAACTAGAGTTTTTTAGTATTTGGTTGAAAATACCTGTCTTCCTACATCAGTGACAGGAGTTCTAGAAGTCATTAATAAAACAACTTTGTAAAATAAAAGCCGTGAGAAGTAGTCAAATCTCCTGCTCTGTTAAATCGGCTCTGCCGTGGTACTTTTGACACTGGTGGGCTTGTCAGGTTTGGAACACGCTTATTCTGATCCTCCAAAAATTGTCCCCCTCCAGAATGGCTGGGGAAGGAGCAGAAGCCTTGCTGAAGGTGCTGAATCAGGTAAGAAGAGATGGGTTGTGGACAAATTAGTAAGATGATCATTAAACTACTACCTCAAAATATACTTTTCTCTTCTACTTGACCAAGAATTCTGTTGCCTCACTGTTTTTATTCTGTACTTAATTTCTGTGGTTATTTCTATTAGGGTGATGTATTTCAATAATTTCAGTCAATACCAGTGGGGATAGACGTAGGGTAGATTATATTTTAGCTAAACAGAGAAAATATATCACAGGAAGATCTGTGTTTCAGGGAGTCTTTCAATTATTTCTTATCTTTCAATTATCTGAACGTCCATCTATCCAGATAAATCCTGCTAGAATGAGTGGCGCTGGGTAATTTACAGTTTACTTATTGCTAATAAATGTGCGTCTGGTGCAAAGAATATTATAAGCAAACAGATAATATGATATAGACGGTGTAACTGCTGAGAAAGAACAAGTAGTTAGCTATGAGAACAGTCACAGTTCGCTCATTGACTACTGTAAAAACGGTGAGTCTGGAGAAAAGACCACAACAAAGATAATTCAGGAGAAAAATATTTTTATTTCCTAGTTGCTGTTGTAAATAACTGATGCGTTGTCTCTCTGGAGCTCAGACTGTTAACACAGATCAAACAGAAAAGATCTTTTAATATTTCAGTCTAATACAGGTTTTGTGCAAAAATAGTCTTGCACAATCTACTCCACAACACTTTAGATGTTAGATAACACATACAGAGTCAACCCTATGAAGCCCTAGATTTCAGGTCTCCATTCTTCCAGTAAAAATGCTGTTATCCTCATGCTCCAAATAGCAGAATTATACACAATGATGCCTTCCCATTACCAATGGTGAAATTTTATGAAGGAGCTGGAAAGGCCAATTGTGGTGAAACAAGGGGAGCAAACCAGTCATAGTCAAATGCAGGGATATATGTAAGATGAGAAAATGTGTGACAAGTTTATGAAAATGAGGTTAATAGGATCTTGAAATAAATGGTGAGATGCTGGAATTGGTTTTGAGACTTCAGTTTTTTCTGTAATGAGAAAAAAGCGATGGACGGTAATGTTCCCATGCATGATAGTACGCAGGTTTAAAGGGACTGCGTAAGGAGCGCGATAATGAAGTGTGGAAGAGACAAAGGCATAGAATTTAAGAGAAGTTGTGGAAAAAATGGTTTGTTAATGAAAAATAATGGATTGGAGATGGATTTCCTTTTAGAAAAACTGAAAGATGACTGCTTAGGATAATAGCTGAACCATAGTTTCCTAGTTATGCCTTCTGTTTTACTGTGTGAATGGAGGAGAAAAAGATAGGAATGTTTGAATTCATAGTTTCATCTCAATACCAAAAGGACACATATGTGCCAAATGTATTCTATGTTTTCTAATGTGTTATTTATATTACTTGCATTATAAATGTAATGTAAAAAAACCACACACACACAAAAACCCCAACAAAACCACAAACAAACAAAACCCCAAAACACAACCAAAACCCACCACCACCTCCCGTAGGCAAGTTCTGTGCAATTTGGAAAGCTTGGAGTTTTCACAGGAAAGCAAGTGGAATTCTGAGAAACCAATATAAATTTCAAATACAGTTTTAAGAGGACAGTATTGGATACCTAATTTGCAAGAGTAATTGCTGAAATTGTAGATTTTTGTGTATCCAGTTAGTACAGGGGGAAAGACGAAGATGTAGAAAGAGAAGAAAGAAAAAGTTAGAGTTACAACTGAGGGAACAAGCAGAATTCTGACAGCTTTAGGTCATGGTTTTATTTACTCACAAAACTTTTTTCTTAGTAACTTGTATAGATGTTGACAGAAATTTCCAAAAGAGAATGATGTATAGCAGAGTGTTTCATCTCTACCTACCAGCAAATATTCCACAACTCCTTTCCTTTCCATGGAGTATGGAGGCCAGTGCTACTGTCTTGCCAGCTCTTCAAATCTCCGAATCTCCTCAGCTCACAGGAGTGCTGTGGTTTGAGTATCTAACGTAACAACTGAAAGAATTATACATTATCCAATTAAATGTAAAACTATTGAAGTAAATGTAAACATAATGTAAATGTGAAAAATTAAGCTTAGTTTAAAAAAATAAATCACAGTAGGCTTCCTTCAGTGACTTTTTTTTAAACTAAAAGGTAGGGTCTTTTGTTCCCTTTTGACAATTTTAAAAAATCCCAAAGCCACAATTTTTCCAGTTTTTGGTCATTACAAATAACCAACCTCAGTATTTAACTTTCTGGCACTGAGTAACCTTTGGTCCAGTAGCATACACTCACAGAGATAGGCAAGAGTATTGCTCTAAGTTGCTGCGAGAAGCCTCCTGTGATGAGTTCATGTGGCATCATCCTCCAAACCATGTCTGGTGGCCGTACATCAGTTTTGAGCCTACCAGGCATTGGGGCACTGTGGTAGGCTATTTTTTTATAGATATTCTGGATTATTTCTGTTTAATTTCTCATAAATAACAGCATGACTTCTGTTGGCAACTGGGGCTTTGGCATTACTATCATTTGCATATATGGGGTATTACTCCATCTTGCAAAAAGGGTGATAAGCTTTTTCCTGCTATAAGCATATTAGAAATCAGTCAAGCAATAAATGAATATATTTTTCGTAAAAAGACCTCAAATGGAATACACTTTGGAGTTTTGGGAGTTGCTCTTTGAGAAAGTATCAGACCAAATAAAGAACACCCAGAGCAGATCAGTAAGAATGTTTGCAAATCTGGAAAACATGACTTTCCCAGCATGAATGAATTTATTGGGAAGAGAAGATTGAAGGGAGGAGGCATGCTAACAGCCTCAAATGCCTGAAGGATTCTTTTAAAGAGGGAAGAGAATGCTCCTTTCCAGATAGACCTGTCCTCCATATGTGGTAGATAGGTGGAAGAGAAACAGGCTTACCTCAGAGTTTCATAAATGACACTAAGTCTTAAGAATAACAATAATTCTGAAGACAGTCCACTGTCTTCAGAATTATTGTTATTCTTAAGGCTTAGTGTCATTTATGAAACTCTGAGGTAAGTCTTAAGAATAACAATAATTCCGAAGACAGTGGAATGCTGGTGTAGATTATCTGAGGGATGCGTGGCATTTCTGTCACTGGAAGTATTACAGTAACAACCAGACAAACAGTGGTCAGGAATTACCTGACCTTGTTCTCTGGCAGCAAGACGTACTAGATGACACTGTGATGTCCCTCCAGGTTTTTCATTGTAAGGTTTTACACTTAACCTTTCGTCAGATGACTTTTGTTGCTGACTTGTAATGTATTGGAAAGATGTTGATATTTCATTTTACAAGCTCATGAAAGCAGGTTGTTAGGCAAGTACCTTTACTTTCATTTTCATAAAGCAAAAGTGTATGATACTTGCTATTTCAAGGAAGAGATTAAAGTAATGAACTCGGAACTCTCAGAAAAGGGCAAGGACAAAGTGGTCAGAATGTATGTATCAACATTTCGGTATTTTTCAGGCAACTTTATAATCATCTAAATGTTTGAGGGATGCAATACTCTTGGCCTTAGCCTTGGCGTCATTTGTTCTCCTTGGATAAGTTCTGTTTTACATTGCTGTCGCTTTCTTGTCCAACCCACGTTTGTTAAGCACAAAGGTTTCGTCTGTGGAACACCTTATGTCTAGTAATGCTTCCACTCCACGATTGCTTTAATCTTGCATTGCTGTCAAGAGAGATGTGTATGTCCCTTCCATGTTCACACTCAGCTGTCAGCTGAAAGGTTTGTGCTTTCAGGTGGTGAGCTGGGATCAAGAACCGATCCTGGTGCTAAACAGACTGGCAGAAAAAAACCCAAACCAAAACATTTTAACCAGGATCACTTCTCCAGTCTAGTTCACTGCAGGACCATAAAAATGTATGTGTCAAGGGGTGCATAGGGATGTGAATGAGCAGGTTCCTGTCTGACAAGGGTGGGAGCAGCCCTTTGAAAGGACAGTGCAAGATCTATAATTGGGGAACATGTACTAAGGAAAAGACTTATTCCATGTTTGTTTAGCACTGTAACTGCTTAAGATTACTAAAAGAAAATGCTTATCAGCTTTTGCAGATCTGTGGAGTCAACACAAGTGAGAGGGAACAGTGTGTTTCTTCTCTGACTCATTCATCTGTGTAGAAATAGAAAAAGGTAGAAATTCTATTCTTAACTGAGCTTTTGTAACCTCTTCCCTCAGTTTGCTGACACAACAGCTAGGAAAAACCCACCTTTTTTTCCTGCTACTGTACACAGTCTTTAAATCCACAATGAAAAAATATGGATTCCTGCCATGCAACTTTCTTGGAGTATGTGATTCTCCACGGTTCATTTAAGATGCTAAAGTTTTTCTTGAAATAAATATTTTGGAGAAGACATTGGACAAGGGCGTGTACGCAATGCTTTCTTAAAAAACAAAAACACACCCCAAAACCCAACAACCTATTACATTTTTGAGACACACAGCTATTCTGTTTTTCTATTTTGGCTTGAATTTCTTTCCTTCACAAAAGCCAATCTCAATCCTGGTGCATATTTATGGTCTTGGCATCCAGCCCAAACAAATGTACATACCGAAATCAGTTTTGCATCTGTTTAACTCTACGCGCATGGGTAGTCTAATTGGATTTAGTCTGGTGAAATGACTCATGTGAAATCAAGTGCTTGCAGAACAAGGATTTCAGACAGTAGGGTTCTTCAGGGCAGTAGCTTCTGCTTGCTACATCTTTGTATGGCACCTAGCACATGAAACGGCTTTGATTATCTAGAAGCCCTCAGTGTGCTGTGTAGCTGTAGTATGGGGTAGGACGAAGAAGTGCAAAAGAACAAGTCCTGCAGGCTAGGTCAGACCTACTGCATAGCACTTGGACACAATTACAATAATTGCAACAATTAATTGTAACTTCCTTTAAAATTTTGCTTCTGGGAATCTTTTCAGGATCAAGGAAAATCACTTTTCTTACTCCTTCATAACAGGCTACCAGGGTGCAGTTGTTGGCCTTCTGGTAGCCATTGGCCGGGTTATACACTGTTGCTTATATACCTAGGGAGTCTGATAAGTTATAGCCATCATCTTCTAACAGAATGGAGCCGTATTCTTCTGGACCATCATAATTCAATGGATTCAACACCTCCTGCAAGGAGGAGTTCCTTGAATGGGCAGCAGCGTAGATACTCATTGTACACCAGAACAAAATACCTGTTTAAAGAAAAAGAGCAGGTTCTTTGCTGCTCTCCCAAGTCTTATCTTTTCGTGCCATCTCGCATCTGCCATCCTGAACTTGAATTTCTTGCCTTGTAACTGTGCAGTTGTAGGCTGTAGGATGAGAAAAAGTGATGTTGAGCTATCTGTGTGTTGTAGGTGTTTGTATCCAGAGGCTAGCTCTTCTGTTTTCTTTTGAAGTTTTCTCATTCTCCCCATGTCTGTTATAAAGGTCTAGAGGATGGAGGGTGGTCTAGAGAGTGAAGAGACTCTTAAGGAAGGGGATGGGAGAGGCTGCAACATCTGTTGTTAGCAGCATTAGGGATTAAAAAGTGGAACTCTAGGGGATTTGTACAGTGAGAATGTAGTCTGGGTGAGGGTAGATAAAAAAGGAAGGCTTGGAGTGTGAATGCTGTTAAGGCAAGGCAATGTATGAGAGTGACTGCAAAATCGATGGTGTAAAGGACACCAACACAAAATGAAATGAAAACAGGGAAGGAAAAGAAGTTGGAGTAAGAATATAAAGCAAGAAGTGTACCGTAAAGATGAATGGTTTTGTTGGCTTTTCCCTCCTACCTCACTGCCCAGCTACTTTCTGTGATTGGTGAAAACACCCCTGAATTGAAGACAATTTTAGGAGGCTCATAATGTGGATCAAGGCTCGTGATTTTAAGTATTTGAAAAGTATTTTTGATTGAGGCATTATGCCTCTGACTTTTGGTGACATTTATGCATGAAGCACCTAAGAAAAGCCTGTATGTGAAGTTCATGTAGCACCTGCTTCAGGACTCTCTGAAGCTAGTAGACTA
The DNA here is from genome assembly GCF_000690775.1 of Eurypyga helias. Taxonomy (NCBI): domain Eukaryota; kingdom Metazoa; phylum Chordata; class Aves; order Eurypygiformes; family Eurypygidae; genus Eurypyga; species Eurypyga helias. Next base: position 22,524 of record NW_010256699.1, on the reverse strand, counting down.
GAGCATGCTTTGAAGCAAGAGAGAAAAACATTGAAACATTACATAACTAAAATATTATAGAAGTAAAATTGTGCTCTGAATTACCTAAACGTGAATCTTTTACAGCTCTGGTGAAGATACTCTGATATTTTTGTGTGACTGGGGGAAAGCTTTGATCTGAAAGTGTGAAGTTGTAGAAGGCTTTTTATTACTGATGTCTTTTTGTGGTCTGCAGTTTGAAGTGTGTGCAGAGGAAACGGGTGATGGAAGTCTTGATATTGCAAGGAAAAATGCAGTATTGACCACTGGTAATTGAAAGCTTTTTGGTCCTACAAGTGGATACACTTTAATGAGATGGTCATCTGATTTATCCAGAAAGCTGAATGTTTATTTAGGGGAAAATTCTGAATGCTGATACAGAAAATGGTTTCACCATATGATTCTCACAAGAGCATTCAAAATGTCAACAAACCTACACATCTCTACTTCATTCTGGGGTTTTGCAAGTGAAGCTAGAACATGATGATCTCCATGTTTTGAATAACTTATAGCAGCTTTTTATAATACTTCATATTGATTGGATTAATATCATTGTTTCTAACTTAAATCCTCTTTACCTTAAAATGTGTAAATTTTAATCCTTTAGAGTTCTGTGCAAATCAACTACCCCTTATTTACATCTTGGCTAATACAAAGAAGCTGGTATTTGTAAGAAACTTGTGTATGTAGTACTTTAAAAAAAAAATGTGACCAGCTGCACATTCAGTACATCAATTAACAAATGAATTACCTGTTATAATTACAGTTAACATGAGATCTTTGCCATACAGCCTGCTTAAACTACTGAAATGAATATTACTATGAATTGTTCACTCTTATAAGGATTATGAGTGCTTTATGTTGAACAAAGAATAAAAAGAAATCATGGAATTCTTTAAATATTTATAAAGCATTTTTGATGAGTAGACCTTATTTCCATGGTGAATTTTTACAAACATATTCTTTTTGTCTGTTTTCAGTCCCCTGCACATAGCTATTCAAGCTATGATTCTGGCAAGAATGAGAGCGTAGGCAGAGGTGCTGAAGATCTGTCTCTGAATCGAGGAGATGAGGATGAGGATGACCATGATGATCAGGAAGATCCTGAGAAGGTTAATGAATCAGATGGGGTAGAAGCCGAGCGACTGAAAGCTTTTAACGTAAGTCCTCTTGCGCTTGTTGTCTCGTCCACTCCTACTATTCATTTTACATTGTTATTTATGGGTAAGTTTGACAGTATTAAAGGCACATTAATTTTATTTCCAGGATTTATTTCAATTATTATTTTAATGCACATTAAACTCTTGCCAACAGACGACAGATTTACTGTGTTTTATTTAGAATTTTAAGGCAGAGTGCCATCTTTACCAGTGAGGAAAACAAAGCTTTGTTCTGTATGTGTGTGTGTGCGCCCGTGCGTGGATGTGTGTATGTGCATGTTCGCCCATTGAATGGGAAGGGTCTGTAGCTAGTTTATCAGGAGACCATTCCAGTGGTCAGCTGTTCTCTGTTGCTTTCCCAGTGTATATAATTATGCATGAAAACACAAGCAATTGTTCAAACAAAGAGAAAGTGAGATTCAGTTCAATAAAATGATTAGCAATCACAGCTTATTGTTAATTATGAAACTTTAGTGCCTATTTTCACAATCTGTTCTGGTTTATCTCACAAGTTCTGTACCCTATAGACTATTCTTTTCTTGTCTTTTTTTTTTTTTTTTTAATCAGCCCCCCCACAAATAACCCTTTAAAGAACTGTTTGCTTAATATTTCTGGCTTCCCATTGCAAAGCTCTTCAGTGGATAGAAAAAATGTCTTCCTATCAGTAATCAAGACAGGAAGCTAGGAAGAGAAGAGAGCCGCCCTCCAAACCCATCTCCTCTGTCTCCCTCTTGCCAACAGATGTTTGTCAGGCTGTTTGTAGATGAAAACTTGGACCGAATGGTCCCAATCTCTAAGCAGCCCAAAGAAAAGATCCAGGCTATCATTGACTCATGCAGGCGACAATTCCCTGAGTATCAAGAGCGTGCCAGAAAACGCATACGTACTTACCTCAAGTCCTGCAGGCGGATGAAAAGAAGTGGTTTTGAGATGGTGAGTTTTGATTTAAAACCCAGCCCTAGTTTCCATCAAAACCCCATATGTAAATCCATGGCACTATTTTGTTTTCATCTTAGTGTCTTTTTTTTTTTCATTTGTTTATTTTTTTGGTGATACCAGGTCAGAGGTTTCTTTTTCCCTCCTTCATTCTTCCTGAATTTATTCCCTTTGTTCGCTGGTTTAAAAATTACTTAAGACACTAGAGTTCACTAGATGAACTATTATGGATGTACAGGAAAAGAAAAACAAAGCAAGGCATGAGGAGGGAAACCAAGTGGTGGCATATATAGTGAACTATTTCCTACCTTAGTTTACAGTTAGAGATTTTTGCTTGAAAAAAACCTGGCAGTAAGATGGATTTTTCTTTAAAATGCCTCTGCTAACTGGATTTCTGTGAGCTCTGTAAAAATTAGATCCTGCTAGAGAGGTGCTATACCCAAGGAAATGCCCAGTGTAGTAACATCACACCAGCTTTGGCTTTGGGTGTTTCTTGTACATTTTAGCCTGTTACCTAACAGTGAAAGTTAGTCCTCTGAAATCTTTCCGTTGATATATAGGTGTGCAAAATAGTTTTATATATCGGTGTTTAACTGGTTCTAAAACACAGACATCAAGCTTGCACTTTGAGCATCCCAACAGTTTAGTAGTCGCAATTGAACCAAAGATCATGAAAACTACGATGGTATACAAATGTCAGCGTTTTCAGACATTAATATTTTAATATTACTCATTAGCAAAAGAATGGATAAATAATAAGTCTTCTTTCCAATTGGCAGCTTCTTTATCTCTAAAAACTTTCGTATTTCCAAAACCAAGGAAAGTGAGAAGAAACTAGGTAATTACACACCTTATATTTGACGTGTTTTAACTCTCTCTCTGGCCTTTGGATTACAATAAAACCACCTCATCGTTACAAATAGGTATCATTTAATGATTAAACATATCATTTTTTTTTTAACAAATCATCTGCAAACCCATTGATTACATTAAAAAATATTGGCGATGATTGAATTTTACTGTGTCTTTCTTTGTCTTTATCTTTCCTGCAGTCTCTGCAGAATACTTATGATTTCCATATGTTGTTTAAGATCTTAAGTGACACTTTTAAGAACAAGATATAAGGTTTATTTGTAGGGTAAGACCACTGTTGAGTAACACAAAAAGTAAAGACAAACTAAATTTTTGTATATGTTTGTGATTCTAATTGACTGCATGGTTTTATTATTGAAACATTGGAATAACACTGTTTCTGAACAATGGGAACAAAGATGAAGTGAGACAGGTAGAATAAAGGACATCTGTACAGATAAAAGTGCCAAAGATTGACTGGTGGTGTACATGTCAGATTGAATACCCTTCCAAAATAAAAGAAGGAAAACCAGAAATTAAATATTTTCTGCAATATAGTAAGTAGCAATAAGTTGCATCTACTCACTCTGGCTGAAAATAATTCAGGACCATCAAGTTCAGCTTTCATGGTGGTAAATATTTTTATTTTGCGGTACTTTTCAATCAAATGTACTTACAAAAATAGCTGATGCTATGCTCAAGTCTCCTCACAGTTCCAATTTATGGCCTCATTACTGTCATTATGCCCACTGATGAGCATTTATGTAAACTAGCTCATTTTTTGTCATCTGAAAGACTTGCACAACTGTTTCTCAATATGAATAAGGGGCTTAGGCTCTGACCGATAAGAGCTAGGTTGACTTGACTTTAGTGCACGTTTGCAAATGTTACTTTCATATCAATAAAGGTTGCAGGATTGATTTTATTCCTGGGAAGGGAAAATGAGCAGAGATTACCAGGAACCTGATCCAAATAGGCAATCTTTAGAGTTCAGAAATACTCCCTATTTTTATAATGTTCCACGACAGTTTATGATGGGCTTTATTTCTTTTTAAGCAAACAAATTACCCTCAAAAATATTGACATTGGTGCCCATGAATGGAAGTGACAAGACACTGGAACTCATGCCAAAGGTTTCAGTCCTCTTGGGCCTGAAGGGAAATTTGTCCTGCTTCTCGGTTCACGGGTAGGAACATGAGCCAAAGTCTTTGGAGGAACTCCCATTAACTTCCTAAGAGACTAAGTGATGTTTTGTATTTGACTTGAATTATTCTGAAATGTAATACATATCCATTTGTTGGCTTTAATTATTTTCTCATTTCTAAATTACTGTATCAGCATCTCCTGATTATATATATATGTATCTGCCATCTCCTACCATGGACAGAGGCGCTTGACTGATTCCTTTGCATGTACTTAGTACAATTTTGACAGAGTTGCTTCCTCCAGATAATAAAATTTGCTCCAAACAGTCATGAAAGAACATGCCGGTGTTGATTTGAATCAGGTGCTACCCTCAAATATAGCAAAACAGGATAATGATCTCCTCAGGAGCAATAGTGCTACTGTTGTTATACTAAATAGGATGTCAGATAATAATCTCCATGGGAGATGCCTTTTGCTATAGACACATTAAACACAAGTTTTTCATTTTGTTCAGGTTCAGAATGCTACGTTTTGGGCATGTAGTTGGAAGAGAAAAAGAATAATCTCATGTATGGTATATGACAGCTCAGACTGGGTGTGGAATGGTGCAGCTATCTACAACATCATATAGTAAAGTGAAGAGAAAATGTAAACACTAAGTTAAATCAGTGTAAGGCTGCATGATAAAGATGAAAAAGCATGCCTGAAGCCTACTTCTGTCAGTTATTTGTGATCTGTAATCCAAACGACAGTTCTTGCTGCATAACAGGCCAGTTCTAGCTCTGAGGCAATGGGAAAGTCTCAGTCTCATGAGTGTTCATATTGTTAATTAACATGTTTCATAGTATTAATATTTTTAAGAAATTGCTTATAGTTATTCTGCTTCTCCTTGTGACAGATAATTGTCTGTTGACTCCAAGACAGCTGGCATAGCTTCTTGTTACAAATACTCCTTTGAGGAGTTCCTTTACTACACTGGAAATGGCTTTCCTCATTTGACTGTTCAGTTTGTAATTGTGCCACTTTCCTTTTATTCTGACACAACCATGTCCCTCAGCAAGGCACTATCAGAGTTTTTCTCATGAATTATAAGGTCGTTTTTCTCCTCCTGTTGTCTCTTGCTTATGGAACGGTTAGAGTGTTCTCTTACAAATTGTATGGTCTTGCTCAGAATCTTTCCCTGTGAGGGAAGAGTGGCAAGTCCTGAAATCGGTGCCTTTTAGATGGGATCTTTAGGTTGTGCTTCCACCTGTAACACTTTCTGAATGTCTTGAAGTTCTTCATGTTCTTAAAGAAATTCTTCCTTTTTCTCTTTGTTAGACCATAAGCAAAAGAAAAATGACTGCCTCTTTGTCAAGGTCCGATATTAATGAAAATTCCTTTATATACATTGTTTTATGACTTATATATGCTATACAAGATAAATTTTCTCCCTAAAAATGGTCAAATTACTTTGTTCAGTCATCTTTTTAAAATCCATCCTTTTAGACTTGTCCTAGACACTGTATCTATAGAAAAGTGCCAATTAAAGATAGTAAACAGCTGCTGAGGATGTGAGGTATGTATTTGTTTAGTTACAGTCCAGAAAAAATTTAGATGTTAGAAATAATGAAATGGTGTTGAATTGACTTAATTACATTTTCTTCCTGTTATCTTTTTCCTCTCATCTTCACGATCTCCTTTCAACAGTCTCACTACATTCAGTCTGAAACTGCACCTTCCGGTATCTTTCTCACAGATATGCCATTTTTTCTATGTGCATCCCAATGCGAGATCAAGGTCTTAAACTCTCATTCACCAAGGGATTCTTCCTTATGTTCAAGCAGAAGGAAACCCTCCATCCTAGACACTACCGTAATACAAAGCAGCAGTATCGAAGAGTGGTGGTGGTGCTGTTATTGTTATATATTGGAGAGAAAAGGCTAGCCATAAGTGGTTTTCATTGTCTGAAGGAAAATTTGAATGGCCAGAGAAGAAGGAAAAAGTCACACTATGCCTGAAGACAGTCCCTCGGTTAGATCCTTGTGTTGTTCATCCCAGCTCCTTCTGTCCTATCGCCAGCCTCAATAACAAATAACCAAGCTCTATGTCTTTCACTGCTTCTGTCGTTTGGTTGTGCCAATTGGCTGCAAGAGGTGTTTTAACGATTTGCAACTGTACACGTGTTGATTGACATGTTTTAAATCTGTCTAGTGCCTTTAGTGCTGCTGTATTGTGATTGAGCAACTGCGGTGGGGACTAGTTTTCAGAAGGGGGATGTTTTCTGAAATCTGCCTTGTTAAGATTTCTCAGGATAGATATCTAGCCTCTGTCTTTAAGTTTTAGCTTTAGAGAGAGGAAGCTTTCATTATTTATTTAATTTAGCTCTGAACAGTCCAGCTGCTGTCGCGGTCATGTGACTTTTCAGTCCTCCAGGCCTTTTATAGCTGGAAAGGTCATAAGCATTTTCAGGAAGATGAGTCTGTGGGCCCAGGGATGCGTACCTAATCTTGATTAATAAACTGAGAGGCCTTAAGAAAATTATCACAGGAATAGTTACATGAAGATCTACAAATAACAACAGAGTTGTTGCTTTGTACTATACCCCAAACTGTTGATGGGCCACTTCTCTTTTCTCACCCTTGTTTGACAGTGGTTGGCTTATGTCAGTCTGATGGGCAACCTGGTTGAAAAAGGGTGAAGCTACTCTGTGACAAACTTTGACCTTTTTCCACTAGGTCTTACATATTCTTAGGAAAAAAAAAAAATCTAGAAACAGTTTCCCTAAGGCTCTTAAATACTTTCTTCCCCCACTAAACAGTGAAGTGAATACTTATATGATTTTTAAGAACTGCCTTTTAAATCTGCCTCAGATGCCTTTTGCTTGTCAATAACTTTTGCAAGTATAGGCAATTTCTGAAGAGTAAATGGTGGAAGAAGGTACATTTTTTTCTAGTAACCCTGGAAAATGTGAAGAAGTTAGCTTTGACAAAGGCATGATATTTAGAAAAAGAATGAAAACTAAAAAATGAAAAATACCTAGAACCTGGTAGTAATTAGTCTTATACATTCTGTGAGGGAGGAAAAGATAAAAATGCAATTTTGACATTTGTTTCACATTTTATTGAATTTAGAAGAAAAACAATCCCTTCCAAAATGGCAATAAGTTCTGATGTAGGAAAAAAAAAAAAATCCGAGGTAAAAGAATATTCACCTTGATTACTTGTAAGCTTGAAAGCAGAAAAAAATGTAGTAAATATGTCAGTTTTTCTTAGGCTGTGATTCTGACTTAGACTGAGACCTCTGCTGCCATGTTATTGATTAGCTGTTTTGTGCCAGTAGCTTCAGGGTAGGGAGCCAGTTCAGTGTATTTGTGTAGGAGAAACAGGAAATAATGTTAAATGAGACTCGGTTTTCCCTTGTCCTCTGGAGTTTTACTAGTCAACTGCTATTGGAGTGTCCAATCCAATCCCTACCTAACTCAGGAGGAGTTAGTTCAGCATGACGATTCCTGGGATTCTCTGTCAGTCAGAAATACCAGATAAATTTGGGATAGAGGTAGTCTTACTTAAGTTTGCTAGAGAAATTAGGTGACTTGGGCTCCCTTAGCAATCAGTGAAGCACTTAGGTGGACAAATCCAGAGACCTGCCTTGTCTCCAGCTGTCCCATGAGTCAGCTTGTGAAGATAGCTACCTTTTCAGTGAAACAAAAAAGAAGCCTAGATGACAAGCTCAAACAAAATATTTGAGTTTTAAGTGGATAAAGTCAGATGGATATTCTTTCTGTTGTTCATGGCAGTAATTTAAAATTTCCACTAGCCCCTCTGAAACTGCTCTCTTGAGTAAGTGGAGCAAGACCTGGCCCCATATGTAGGCACAGCAGCAGCAGACTGGTGATATTGTAACATGGCACAGGCTTAACATTTAGACAGGTATATGGATATTTTAAGATCCATATGGATATATTTAAGTGTTGTCATAATCAAGATGTTTGACACAGTGTTTCAGTGTTTAGATTAGATATCAAGAAGTTCTTCCCGGAGAGGGTGGTGAGGCACTGGAACAGGTTGCCCAGAGAAGCTGTGGATGCCCCATCCCTGGAAGTGTTCAAGGCCAGGCTGGATGAGGCTTTGAGCAACCTGGTCTCGTGGAAGGTGTCCCTGCCCATGGCAGGGGGGTTGGAACTAGATGGTCTTTAAGGTCCCTTCCAACCCAAATCATTCTGTAATTCTATGATTAAATATACTTTAAAGCTGAAAACTTAGTGATGTGAACATCACTGAATGTTTGAAAAAGCCTTTTCTGCCATTTAAGAAAATATTTCTAGTTATTTCTTTGAATTCCTTAGTAGGTGTTAGAGTATGTATCACAAGACTGCAAGCCTGAACAAAATATATCAAAACCCAGTCTTGAAATGCAGTGCTGCAAGCATTAAAATGCCAGTCTGGTGGCTCATATTTCACGTTCCTGTACTCACTAACAATTATAAAAGTACATCCAATAGAGTGCAGTACTGTACTTCTTTCTGTAAATTTAAAAAATACTCTGTGGAAAGGTTTCTGAATCCTTTGTAACTGTGCAATGTAGAACAGTTCTGTGTCATGAATTTCACTTCACTACACCGAGTAAAAAAATACCATTTGAAGAGATTCTGTCTTGTGAAGTATTTTGGATGTTTCCTATGAAAAAATGCTATGTAAGTTTTGCATACTGTTATAAATACATTTGGGATTTTAAGCCATTGTGCTAGATCTTAAACTGTTATTATGAAAAAGTTGTGGTATATTTGCAATATTTCATGTTGGAAATGATCTGGTCTTACCACACCTGAGGAAAAAGTTGACATGCAGGAGAGCACTAGGAAGTATCATGTTGTTAGGAGCCCAGCATGCAAAGCAGTGCTCAGTGATGCCTCTGGAAATAATCGGCTACTGTCAGTGAGGCATCTTGGACATTCATCTTTCACCTTCTGATGGCCAGTCACTTTGGAAAGCTTGGAACTATTTTTTTTTTTCCCCAGGTTTGACTAGTAATCTAATTAATTACGTTTTAATATTTTTAAATATAATATTTAGCATTTTCTTATTCACACATTAATATTTAATGCATTAATTAATATTTTGTTAATATTTTCTCTTCATGCATTTATATTAGAGTTCATACCTTTATATTAGGGTCTCTATGAACGAAATGAAGTAACTCATATGTTTATGTGCTTGCAACTGTTTTATACTGCAAGATCTCCTTTTCAATACTACTTGGCCTAAAATAAGAAGGTCATATTTATGCAAAAATGTCAGGTTATGAAGATTGGCATTGTAGCAGGTGTGCATGTGTGCCCATTATCTGACATCATAGATAGCTGTATTTTTTCAGAACTGAGTCAGCCCGCTGTAACAAGTATGAGAGTATCTAGATCAAGCTTCTGTATGATAACTTTGGCTTCTGTTTGTAAGTAAATACTGTATCTCACAGAAAATGCCAGGGTAGTAACTTCAGAGGCAGCAGATCTCTAACCACAGGAGGACAGCACGTACAGCAAATTGCAAACTTCTTTTTTGGTGAATATACTGCTCCTAGTGGTTTAGACTGAAATAATCAATCTATTATATCAATAATTGGTAGATTTATACACAAAATTCCAACCTGAAATTAATCATAGAATCATAGAATGGTTAGGGTTGGAAGGGACCTTAAAGACCATCTAGTTCCAATCCCCCTGCCATGGGCAGGGACACCTTCCACTAGACCAGGTTGCTCAAGGCCTCATCCAGCCTGGCCTTGAACACTTCCAGGGATGGGGCATCCACAGCTTCTCTGGGCAACCTGTTCCAGTGCCTCACCACCCTCTCTGTGAAGAATTTGTTCCTGACATCTAATCTAAACCTCCCTGATTTCAATTTATACCCATTACCCCTTGTCCTATCACTACAGGCTCTTGTAAAAAGTCCTCTCCCAATTAGAACATAGCAGTTTTTTAGATTCAATATAGAAATCCAGGAATTGTGTGACTATGTAAATAAGGATATGTTGATGATACTGCATGAAGGTTCATGCTTACCCATGAAGATACTGCAAAGGTACCTCACTTTAAACAGAAGACCTGATGATACTGTATACAGTTGCTGAACTGCGAATGGGTATTTTGCAGCATATTGAAAGTTCTAGTCTCGTTTATGTTAAGGAATCAGAGATCCTACTAATAGAGCTAATTTCTAGAGGCTCTGGGGCAAGGATTTCTGATTTGAGCTACAAAAAAAATCAGCAGCCTTGCAGTACTACTCCATAACTCCAGAAAGGCTTGTTGTAAGATGCTTTGGTGGTTAAGGGCCAGATCTAAAGACCAGCAAAGCCACGGAAAAATCTTCATTAGCTTTAGTGTTCTTTAAAGCAGACCAACAGCTATTTTGACTACAAAGAAGTATTGGCTAATTTGATTTTTCATGAAGAAAACCGCAAAAGTATATCTGTCAATAATTTGTATATTCTTCAGGAGGAGGTAAGAGGATGAGTGTATAAAGTAGTCGTCATATCAATTTGCACTAAAAGGATTTCTCTGGAAACCATGCAAAAGTTCCTGTCCAGTATGGTGGTTAGTGTGCTTGTTGCTTTGTTGTCATCGTTATCTACAGGCTCTGTGGTGGTCTCAAGAATCAGGTTTAAATTGCCTTGAAATGCAGTTTAAAATATGAGAGGACTGGAGGTGGTTGGCCAGCGCCCTTGGGCTACTGAGGGAATTTCAACCACTTCCCGAATGTCAGTCGCTTCAAAAGATGTTAGAAACAGAGGCATCTGCGTGTACATGTAATCTAGCAAGCTCCCCTTACACCTTTTGTCGAAGTGCTCTTTGCCTACATCGTGTTAGAGGCTGAACGTTAGTTGTGGCCAGCTGAGGAGATGTACAAAGCCAAAGAACAATGTGTGTTTAAAAACCTGGCTGCTGTTTTAGTGCAGTCACGAGAAGTATTGGGTTTTTAAGTAAATACAGAGGAATTCTGTATGCTGCTGCTGTGTGACAGACAGAGGCATGTAGTCTTCTCAGAAGGTCTGTATGAAGCTGTTCACCAGATTCCCTCTTAGTTTTATTTGTCTATTTACTTGAAAGTTATTGTAAAATTTTCACATGCCTCTTTGCTTTCTATCGTTTCAAAATGACAAAATGTTATCCTGCCTTCTGATTTTGTCATGTGAATCTCTTGTTTCGGGAGACTAAAGTTCAGAGGCTTGTATCTTTTCTCTTGTTTCACACAGAGGTAGTTTCAGCATAGTTATTTTCTGCTTTACATCACTGTGAAGTGAAAAAAGTACTAGCCTGGGGCTATGAATGTTACATATCAAATAACACTAGGTGTTGCATTTTGTCAGTTAAAGCTGGTCAGGAATTTTTGATAATGTGTCCCCCCCCCCCCCCCCTCAAGAAATGTTAGTTTATCAAAGTGTTTCTGCTTGGACATACTCCAGTAAAATAAAACCTGGTTTCCTGCCACTCCAGTGGGCAGGTTGTAGATCCAGCCCTTGGAAATAAGGACTCCTTGGCTCTCTCATCTCCTGCTCTAGCCCCAAACATGCAGGAACCAGCACCCATCTCTGCACAGGGGAGCCTGGGAACTGAGGAAACACTGATTTGGCTGAGATCCGCAGGCTTCCTTCCGCAGAACTGAACGATGTTGCTTTTGCCGTGTTTCCCAAGGCCTTTGTGTCTCACCCTTGGGTAGGGCGTTGGGAAGTGTTAAGAACCCCACCAGGACTGGGTTGCTAGAGCTTCTTACAGGAGTGGTTTTATAGCTGGTAGTCATGACAGAGATCATGAATAATCAGCAGTATAGAAGATGAGGAAGTTACGCTAAACCAAGAAGGGGCCTCTGAGCTGAAAAGATAGGACTATTAATTCAGTTTATTTAAAAACATTTTTTAAAAAGTGGTTATTTCAAAGCATTTTTTTTCCTCTTAGGCAAGGCTTTTCAAAATTGGTTTTTTTGACATTTCACAGATATGGCATTTCATGGAACAGAAAATCCTCTTTTAACAGCTTTACTTCTAGTGACAGAGGACTCTGTTCATCTTCTCAGTCAATGCCAGACTAGTGCTCTGCCTGAGTTAAGTTGATAGAACCTGAACCTTAATCAGATGATTTTTCTCCTGTGCTTTGTTACAGTATTTTACTCCCCAGGTGACTCAACTGTGCAGTCATCATATTCTCCCTCAGGTTCACTCTAGATAGTTCTTGACACAAATATATCAACAGCCAGCTGCAGAGATGAGTGAGAGAAATTATGAGTTAACCCATATTTCAAGAGGAAGATACTCCATTACCTAGAGATTTCCTCATTTTTGCAGATACTAACTTTGAGTTCAATATTTCAACAGTGAACACATAGCCACTGCACTCCTTTTCAGAGAAAAACATGACTGCTTGAATTTTATGGTAACCCTATTTTTTACATTATAAACCACTTCAGTGAACCCGTTCTCTCCCATAAACAACTGAGCGGGGGGAACTTGAGTTCATTTTACTTTTTTGGTTGGAATACTAAATTTTTTGGGTCATGTCACATTCTAAAAATTTGTTGATGTATAGTTATAGTTCTGATTACAGACCTGAGCTGGAGGAGTTAACCAGCTGTTTACTCACCATTTTTCAAGAATATCGGTGTGTGGCCGCTGCTAGAGGACCACATAAACCAGTGGCCTGTGCGCAGTGATACTTGGCCACCGATACAGGGAGAGATCTAGTGTGGCTAAGTGATGCAATAATGAGTTCAGAGTAACATCACCATTCTAGGGAGGCAAATAACAAATATAACGCTTTGTCAGTGAAAAACGTCCTCCCTCCTCTGGAGCTCTGAAAAGGGTGTCTGCTTGTACTGTAATGCTAACTTCTGTAATGCCACCAGGGTTTAACTTCAGTGTCCCTCATCTCTTCAACTGATTTATTTTCAACAGTGGAAACAAATTTTATAGTTTGTTCTTTCAAATCAACCCAAGTGTATTTTGTTGTAGCATTGCAGCCTCTGTCTTATGCAGCTGTGTTACGCTGATGCCAGAGAGCTTGGAATTGTATGAGTGGGGAGAAATAAGCTTATTTCACTAGTAAGGGAGACCCATAAATCCCCGTCTATGTCTAAAAGCTAGTTCAGCTTCTGGTCCCAGACAGACTGTAGTCCAGGGCATTAGAGAAAGTACAGTGTCAGATAAAAAATTGGCATTCTGCAGAGCACATCCAAAATCAATAAATGGACTTTAATTTTTAAAGGTGAAAATGTAATACTAGCAATGGTTGGCCTCTCAGTTTCTAGAATGTTATGAAAACCATAAAATCAGTTGAGCCAATAAAATGAATCTGTTCTAAGGTTGTCTAAGCACTCAATGGGAATACTTCAAAACTTGCTTCCAAAACTCTGACATTTCATAGCCAGTTCATATTTATGCTTTTGGGAGTAAAAAGGTTTAACTCTAGGGGTGAGGGGTGGGGGAGTGGAGGGAAACAAACCCATAACCAAAAGCCCCCATAAACAAACAAAAAACCACCCCCAAACCTGCACACATATGGCCAGTTCCACCATAGGTATAAGTTTTTACATAGTAATTTTGAGTTCAACGAAGCTTTGAAAATTTATGAAAGTTCAGAACCTGGTTCAATAAATTGCAGTCTCTGGAATGGGATTATATGTATATCAGTATCGGTGTTATCCCAACTTTCTTTATTTTCTTGGTAGTGAAGATATATCTTTGTATATTGATAAGATTAGTTTTATTATGAGCTTCATATTTCAGAAAGGTTGTTTTGCGTGTCAATAGGAAAAAACGGTGTGTAAATATGCTTAAGGAAATGGTAGGGAAGAACATATTTGAGTTCATTACCAACAGTGGAGCCAAAAAGATTTTAGCATTCCCTTGTTTTGGGGGCATTCATTGCAACTTGAACCTAAAACATGTAAATGCTATGAAATTAATGATGAGACTTTTGAATCAGGAAAATTACTCATATCTAGGAGAACCACAAAACATCTACATTGTTGGAAGGCTGGCATTATCAAAAGAAAAACAGATTTTTTTAAAGTCATTTTAATCACATCAGTCATGTTGCAGCAAGGAATGCAAATATTCATATAGTACAGATTGAGACTGCTCTGAAATGTTCTGACAATCTGTTATGTTTTGAGTGATGTTTCAACCCTATCACTTGGGGTTTTTTGTTTTGGTTTTTTTATGACTATAAAAAAACCACTACTCATCTCTGTCACATGCTGTACAGAATAAAAAGCCTTTCAGTTTTCTTAACAAGAACCAGACGGCCAGGGTGCTGCTGGAACGCAGAGAATATGCCACTGTCTGTTCAAAGTACAGCTTAATGAGCCAGACTAAGCATACTGGACAATAGAGCTGTGGGGGGAAAGGGCTTCTCCTGGATCTATGGATCAGCTGCAGCTTTAACATCTAACTAGTTTCATTTTTCATCTTTACAAGTTCCATTTTCCCTGTTTTGTTGGTATAAACTACATTTCAATGAGCGGACTTTCCTGCCTAGGTGATGGTATTGTGTGCTTTGAAAAAGGATATCGTGGGTTATGCTAGAAATAATTTCTGTGTTTCTTTTTTTCTCTCATAGTCACGACCTATTCCCTCACACCTTACTTCAGCAGTTGCAGAGAGTATCCTGGCTTCCGCCTGTGAGAGTGAAAGCAGAAATGCTGCAAAAAGGATGCGGTTGGATAGACAGCAGGTACTGTGTTGTTTGGGGGTCTACCACGTCCATATTTATATATGCGCTGGGCTCATTTACGTAGGATGCCATGCAGAAGGGTGGTGCGATCCCGTTTCTTGCGTGCAAGAATAATTAAAATACAAAAGCTGTAGTTCTTTAAATGAATACACAAGCATGGCTTTGTCTTTATTTACATAAGCTGTGTGAGTGTACCTAGTATATTTATAATGTCCAGCTGGATAAAGCTATATGTTTTCTTTCTGAGGATTGTAGATTTTGAGGGCAGATCTGCATACTAAAGTTTAAAGTAACAGAACATACAGTAGATACAATTTAAATAATAGAAATGATGCATGTATCCATGAGTCAGCGTGTTTATCTGTGCACATATTCTCTTTCAAAATGTGTATGCATTTGTAAATGTAAGGAGAAATAGTGTGTTTCTGAAAATACCTATTTGCCTGAAACAGAAAAGTTATTGTGATATATACCAAAATGCTGTCAATTACCTTACTAGTGAGTTTTTAAAGCTCCCATCAATATTTATTTTATTTTTTCTTATCTCATTATTCTAGTGCATGTTAGGATTTAATTATTTTTAACTTGCTGAGAATTGCATGTTTTCTTTCAATTTTTTAAAACCAAGCTGGTAGCTCGTTCCAGGGTTTGATTATTTAGTTGCTTCATGGATACAGTGAATGTCTTACATTCTTTATTACAAAGATGATTGTTTTATTTTTCTTTGTGATTTTCATGAAGTCAAATATCTCACTTGTTGCAAAATATGCTTCAGCCATGGTAGATGAACTCTTTTTGTGGAAAAGAAAATATTTTAAAAGAATATTTTTTTAATGTACATAGTCTGTTGAGTTCTTCCAGGTCCTGCCCTAGCTGAATAACGATTCCTACTACTATCCTTAAAATATTCATAGCTTAGGAGCTGCGACTGGATATTGCTATTTCTTTCTGCTGTTATGTTTTTTGATAGCATTGTCATAATTGCAGTACATTCGCCTTAAGATTTACAAATCACATGGGGTGTCAAAATGTGTTAAGTATGCCTTAGTTTAGAAGTGGTGCTACTACAGACTGTGCAGGTGTTATAGTCTCTCAATTGCTCTCTGATTTTTTGGTAACAATTACTAACCAAAATGTAAACAAACAAACAAAAAAACCCTAGAAAGTCGATGTGCTTACCCCAGAGAGATCTAGAGAGGCTTCAGAAACATCAGGTGCTTTCATTGCACTGGCTGGAGACTAACCTGTCTTCAGTAATCATAAAAATCGTGGCTCAGTTCAGGGTGAGCAAGGGGTTTTGGGTGATTTAGATGAGTGTCCCATAATACTCTGCAGGGGGCAACAGAGCTGTTGAAAGAAAAACAATTTTAAAACTGTAGACAAAAGTACAAAAGCTAAGGACTTGGTAGCCATTACTGTTCAGGGCAGAGAGATGTCTTCACTTTTTCTTACAGGATTCAGAATTTGTAGGCAGAATGGCTGCAAACTGATCATCTTAATTATAGGTGTGATGCTGAAGTATCAAAGTTGCCTACAAAAAGCAGCGTTGGGTTGTGCTTCCTTTCTCCTCTCTTTGGCAGTGAGTTCTGGGAACGCTATGGAGACAGTTGCAAATAGCACCAGCCATTTGACTTGGCTGGCAGTGAATCAGCTGAATTTATGGAGCTTTGGTGCTTGCAAAACTATTTGTGAATTCAGGATAGGTTTGCTGAATGGTTTTGGCTGGAAAAAAATATGGGAATTTGTGTTAGGTAGCTTCATAAAACTTACAGTGAAGAATTTACCCTGCAGGGTGGAATAGTTAAGTCATTATAGAAGGAGAAAACCTTGGTTCTAGCCCCAGTTCCACTGAAATGTATTTTTTCCAAGTATGTGACATTAACAAAGCAGATTGTAAGAGCAAAGCATTCCAGAATATTTCTGAGTGGGGTATTTAACACACACTACTCTGCTCGGTTCTTATGCAGTGATGGGATATGGACCTCTGTCCTTGTATCCAGGGAGAGTGCCTTATAGGTGAAAGGGCTCTATCCTTCTCGTCTTCCTATTTTTTACTTACTTTTAAATTTTCTTCACTTTTCTTACGCATATTCAAAAAGAAGTATTTTCTTTATTTTTTTCTTTAACAGAAGAAGTTTGGAAAAATTCTGTTCAGTGTGTTCGTTTTAGTATTCCATAGCTGTAACAAAACCAGAAGACCCTGTTTTCTTGTTAATGTGGCTCTAATTTTCCTTTTTAAATGTAAATTTCCAAATTTGGGCATTATACCAATGGGTGGACGCTGGCTTTGAGGACCCTTCAGTGGAAATTTGGGAGGAGGAAAGGGGAGGTAAGATTCAGATACTGAAAATTACCACTTCATAAATGATGTTAAGAGTTCTTCTAGTGGAGGACAAGCATTAGACAGTCCTGGAAAGTAGATTGTTCAGAGGATCTGGTAAGAGCACTCATTCAGCACTTCCCCTCAGGACTGAATGGAAGCATTGCATTAAAGCTGCTTTATTCCTGCATGCAGCACAGTGAAGGCCTGCCTTTATTCTCCAGAGGGGTGATCTGCCTCAAAGCGAGGTGTAATTTGCATCCCCACCACTTCCTTCATCAGAATATTACTCATGAAATGTGAATGTTTTAAGAACACAATGAGTGTTGTGCCCAATCCTGAAGCTAAAACAAAACTTCAGCAGCTTCCTGAATTCATTTTCTTGTCTTGGTTATGCTCATTCCTCCTCTTCTCCATGTCACCACCTTTCCTTGGCACAACACTGTCCCTGAGCAGGAAGTTCTGAGCATGCTGCATGTACGTCCCTAATCTGTACTGAAGTCTGTACTTCAGTAAAATAACATGAATTTCCAAACTAAATACGGTTTTGCTTACAGTGTTCACTTTAACAGTGGTTTGATGAAAAACCATCTCAATTATTGCTCATCAAAAAGAGCCAGCTTAAAAGTCAAAACTGTGGAAACATCTAAGAGTGGAATTGTTCTTTTGAGCAGTTATTGTCCAAGCTCATGACTATTAGCTGTTTCTTTCATAAGTATTAAATGTGAAGGCTCATATATTTATAATCCTGTACACAGATTTGCTATCTCTTCACAAGGAACCTCTCCAGCTCTGTGTGTGTCTGCATGCACGCAAATACTGTGTCTTATGAATAACTTTCTAGAAGTATTTCTGATAGCTGCAGTACTTAATATAGCCCTGATGTAGTGATGGTAAGTCTGTAACAGGAAGACAACATCCTTCTACCTATAAGCCTCAAATTCCACTCGCATGATCTTAGTATTACCAAACTCAAGGCTGAAAATTTCTGCCTGCAAAAATCCAATTTAAAAAGTAAGTTGATGAAAAACTGGTCCCACTGGCATCAATTACTTATACTCAAAATTAGGGGGGGTTTTCATGGAAATAATTTATTTCATAATGGGAAACTCACTGTGATCTTGTCTGTCAGGAAACTAGTAACTTTGCATAGGTTTTTAAAACTGCAACAATAAAAGCATTGTCAGTTCTCTGTAAGGAATATAAATGTGTTTACTAGGTCATGGTAGCTTGGACTGTAATGCTTTGGCTGTCTGACTGTGTTAGATGTTCCTCAAGCGCTCTCTCTAGCTTCAGTGGGTTTTCATTATATTGAGATCAAGCTCTGTTGGTTGGCCAGCAGCTTCAGTGCCGAGAAGTTACATATTTACTACCGTTACCTGACTGAAGATTTCTGTCACTTCTACTTTTTCATTCTGTCTAATATTAAAAATAATTTATTCCCTTGCACAAATTTTATAGATGTACATATTGAAATCGTGCAGGTTTACTGATGCTACTGCCAAAGGGTGAAATGCTTATGACTCTGAGCTGGATTTGGCTGATCTTTCCCCAGTCCAGAGGAGGCAGTGAGTACATAGGCAATGCAGTGCTTTTGTGTTGCTCTCCAAATCATCATTCCTGAGTCTGGATACTGAAAAAGGGTAGCTCGATTCTTGAATTTTGAGACTTTTTTTTTTTTTATCCCAGTTGATAAAAAGTGTAGAAACAGTAATTACGTTGCACTTCTGTGACTTGCTTAAGTCAGAGATAGAAGAGGCATTATCTGAATCTTTAAGTCTTCCCGTGCTTCTGTGTGGTATCTTGGGATGCTCTTCTGGGATAATCCTTCAAGGTCTGTATTGCATCTCTAGCAATATTCACTGGGAAGCAGTTGCACTGAAGTGGAGGTTCAGGACTACAATCACCAAGGGCGTCGTGAAACAAATTAGAGCCAAAGTCCAGCCCTTTTTACATGCATTCATTACATATGGTGAACAGGATGACTCCTTTTGTTGTGTCCTTCACTTCACAAACCAAATTCTGTTTTGGTTGGGCAAAAGAAAAATGGTTAAATAAGTAGAAAAATCTAGAAAAAGTCATCTGGTCATTACTGTCCTGGGCAGTGAACAGAGATTGGGATGCCTGTTTTGTGGCTGCTGCTGCAGAGGCCTCCGCTCTGGGGCCCTGCCTTGTTGTCACTCATGTCAATGGACATTTTATTTTAAGAGCTTAACTGTTGTCAGTCTCTGCTTCTTCTAAACAGGTATGTGCGTGGTATAGTTTTTGTATAACCTCATCATAAAGCAGCCTGGAGCAGTGTTGGGCTATGGTATTCTGTGGAAAGCGGAGGTGGATTAATCTTGTTACTGTCCTGTCTGAAATCAAAAAGAGCAATGAAAATTCACAAGGAAGGTGAAAAGGTAAAATCTTCCTTTTGGAAAAGCAGTAAGAATGATACTAGGAAAAAAAAAAGGCCTTCACCCTTAGTTGGACACAGGTGATTTATAGAACAGCTTCTTCATTTGTTTCATGTTGATGTTTAGAATTGATTCTTTTTGCATGGTTTCATGTTGCAAAATTTACGAATGCGCATATTTTTCTTCTAACTGAAATAAGTTTTTGGTGATCCACACAGGACGTGAGCACTTGGAAGTGAGGAGGGAGGATGAATATGGGAAAGGAGGAAAAGAACTGAATCATAGAATGTCTGTAGGACCGTATGACCCTTTTTATGGACATACTGTGTATAGCTAGCCAGGTCATTTAGGAAATTGATGTAGCTTTATTGGCACCATATTGTTTTGTACTAGTTTGGAGTCTGGACCTTTGAGAATTCATTATTATATTTGTAGATAGGAGAGGGGTGGTCACATATGACTGCGAAGCCAATAGACTAGACTCTCTCCAGGACACTTTCCATGATGTTGTAGCGATTTGACCTCCATTTCGGTGAGTGGTGTCACTTGAGGGCTGCGATAGCATGCAGAGTTTTTTGGGTATCCAAAGAACTGAGCTACACACAACTTCTGTCATCCTTATGCCACAAGTAATTGAATGTGCGGTGTATGATTCTTTTGTAGTTACATAGGAAATGACAAGTTGAGCCCAAAGAGAGCTTAAGTTCAGAGGAAAATGAAAGTTAGCTTACGTATCTCCCATCCTAACAAAGGTGTTTATCAGCCAGAGCTGGAGCTTTCTAAATTAGTAAGCTTTTCAGAGTGCTTGTCAGTTAATATTTTGTAGAATATACATGATAAGAGAAAGGCTTTCTGCATTTTCATTTTTTTAAATTTTGAATTTAAAGGATAAAATTTCTTTTTCATTCTAGAGACTAGCTGAAAATAACAAGAGACAACTGTATGGCCTGACCAAGGTGTTGTCCTCATACCTTCACTGGATAGACATCAGAATAATACTTTTCTTGTAAGATTCATAATTTCTTCAGTTTGATTTAATTCAACTACTTTTATCTACAAGGCAAATGGAGGTAATACAATGAAGCTATTAGGATATGCACATGAGAGACAGTTTCCCTTTCACTGAACAAACCAGTTATATGCAGACTAACTTTAATTCTTCACACGAGATCATATTTGGAAATGGCTGCAAGACAGCTTTGCAGTTGCAAGGAGTATTACTTACTTCATCTCCATCTCTACTTCAATTATTTCAGTCTCTGCCAGGCATCTCAAAGAAATTTCCCTCGGTAGAAATGTTAAATGTATTTTTTTGGTTTTAATCATAAGGTTAAAAAATATGATGTAAGATTAGGAATAATAATATTGGGATAAACATGAAGGTTATATTTGTGAGTCTTGTGGAAGCTACCAGTTTCTTTACTTGTAAAAGCTAAACTCAGTAGAAGAAAAATCTTTGATTGTTTGAGCTTTTCAAGTTGATAAGAACAAGTCTGTGCACTGTGCAGACTATCACGCACTATGGTGCTATGAAGCAGTTCTTTATCATAAACACTGAATGCATTTTTTAGGAAACCTCTCATCAAGATGACAGCTATAATCTTTTTCCATGCTGTGATTTGTAACCAGGCAAATTAAATATCAATAATCATCATGGTGGAATGAAAGATAATATCTAGCTCCCAAGGAAGAGAAAGCTTAATGATCCAAGGTTTACACTGAAACATAAATGAACTTAAATTTGAAAATAGGCACTTTAAATGCTTTCTTCATCCCCTTTCTGGTTTGGGGGATAAGAGGAGGGTAAAACTAAAGTTTTCAGTGCTTTAGTAGCATGTGAATAGAATGTTAAGAATATTACAACATTCAGTAATTTTAACAATACTGCTTTTAGCTGTTAAAAGAGTAGTAGGTAGCTATTAGGTTTCTGACAAAGCAATTATGGCCTAGACTCATATGCTGGGAGCTGACCTGACATTTGCCTCTGGATAGTTGTCATAGCAGCAACCTTTATAGAGCAGTTTGATACAAGTGCTGGTTGCAGACTGTATACAGGTTCTGTGCTAATGCAATACATCTGAATATTAATAAAAGTGCACGTGTGCTGCCACGTGGAAATCACCACTGCTGTGTTTCCTTCCATTTATATCTAATTCCTAAATGTTCATTTGTAAAGAAATTGAGATTTGTAAGGAGGTATTAATGATCTGCCTCCATACAGTTTCTGGTGTTGTTTTTCTGCATGTAACAATGGGGTTGACCTTAAGGAAGACTCTTCAAGCACAGTTTTAGTAAAAAACAATGTCTGGCTGTTGCAGACCAGGAGCAGTTTGTGTCTCTGTTAAGAAGGAAAGAAATTACAATTACCTGTGGTTTGTCCACCAGTAAAACTAGTTTGGAAGAAACAAAAATCAGAATTACAGTGAGGGCATGGAACTCCATTTCAGGATCCCTGTGTCTGGCTTCCAGCAGTGAGAGGGAAGAGACCTTTGAACTTGCACATTTGACAACAGAGGAACACACTTTGTGTTTCAGCTGTGCCAAATCTTGACATTGTTTTTCAGCTGTGTTCTAAATCTTGACACTCTGAGCAGTTGTTTCCTGAATTACCCTTCATACATCAGGAAAGAAGGAAGAAGTCTATGTATTTATGCTGTATGTGTATGTTGTTGTTCTCTTTGTTCTCATGATGGATTCACCAAGGGCAGATCATGCTTGACTGATAGGGTGGCCTTCTAGGATGGGGTCATGACCTTGGTGGATGGAGGATGGGCAAGTGATGTCATTTACCTGGACTTGTGCAAAGCTTTCGATACTGTCCCGCACGACATCCTTGTCTCTAAACTGGAGAGACGTGGATTTGATGGATGGACCGCTCAGTGGATAAAGAACTGGCTGGATGGCCGCACTCAGAGAGTGGTGGTCAATGGCTCAGTGTCTGAACAAGCAGCGTTCCTCGGGGTTTAGTGTTGGGACCTGAACTGTTTAACA
>NW_010256698.1:0-575 GCF_000690775.1 Eurypyga helias | reverse complement strand
GCTGTGGCTCTGTTTGGGGACAGGCAGCCTGGGGACACTGAGTGGTTCCTTTCTGCTTTTTCAGGAGATCGACAAGATGGGGAGGATAAAACCAGCCATGAACTCCTGGTGCTGAGGTACCTGTTCGCAGGGAGGGCTTGGGTAACCTGTATGGGCACCCCGGGGGTTATCGTTGCTCTTGGGGTGAGGGTCTGAGGTGCCCTCAGGGTCTCTGCTCCAGGTGGAAGTCCTGTGGTCGCCTCTCCTCTAGGGATGGGGAGCCCCAGGCCTGGGTTAGACTCCCCATGGCTCTGGGCAGCCTTGCAGCGTGGGTGGGATGTGGAATGTGGCATGTCATACCAGACCATGCACAGCAGGGAAGGGCTGTGGGCTGGGGGTCACCCTGCCCTGCCAGCCCCGGTGATGGGCCACCTCCGCAGGCTCAGCCGGGAGCTCCAGGAGAAGGAGAAGGTGATTGAGAGCCTGGAGGCGAAGCTGCAGGAGCACTGCGAGTCCCCGGGCAGCAGCCGCCCGCCCTCGGAGTGCTCCCGCTCTGCCACCAGCACCTCCTTTGTGTCCGAGGGGCTGGAGCCCTG
>NW_010256697.1:0-414 GCF_000690775.1 Eurypyga helias | reverse complement strand
AACGAGGCAGTGGGATAATGTCAATGGGATAATTGCGGGCCTGTCAGGCTGATGTCTGTCGCGGACAATATAATGGAAGAGCTGATGGGGGACCTCATTAATAAAAAATTAAAGGAGGTAATCTAATAAACGCCAGTCAACAGGGGTGCATGGAAAGTAGAGCTTGTCAAACTAGGTTGGTGCCTCTTGGATTGGATTAGGAGTTAGCTGGATATAGGCAGTAATGTGGATGTAGTGCTCTTTGGCTGTTGAGTTGGTGCTCCAGAGCTTTGGGATGGAGAAGCTACAACGCAGCAAGGGCAGCGCGGTGGGCACCAGCGGGACGGAAAGCGGGCTGAGCGATAGGTCTTGCTCCACGGGCTGAAACGTGGCATCTTCACGGGTGGCCTGCCTGTGCCTGCCAGCAGAGCGGGT
>NW_010256696.1:0-659 GCF_000690775.1 Eurypyga helias | reverse complement strand
CTCATAGGGCAGTTGATTCCAGGTGTATTGGATGCCCCTCCAGGTGAAAGCAAACTGTGGCCTGCACTCTGCTGCCAAAGGAATGGAGAAAAGGCATTACCAATGTCGTTCGTGGCGTACCACTTGCCTGACTTTGACTCCAATTCGTACTGGAGTTCCAGCATGTCCGGCACGGCAGCACTCAGTGGTGGCGTGATTTCATTCAGGCCATGATAGTCCACTGTCAGTCTCCACTCTCCATCAGAGTTATGCACTGACCATATGAGGTTGTTAAAATGAGAATGAGTCTTTCTGATCACTCCTTGGCTCTCCAGTTGACAAATTAGCTTATGGATGGGAAGCAAGGAGTCTCGGTTGGTGAGATATTGTCACCGGTACACTGTTGTAGGGGCAATTGGCACCTGCTGGTCTGCAACCTTTAACAATCCCACAGCAGAAGGGTCCTGTGAGGGACCAGGCAAGACAGACAGCTGCTCAATGTCCTCAGTATCTATAGCAGCTATCCCAAGTATTCTGGCTTTTACTTGTAACAACAGTACCAACATTACTACAAGAATTTGATGATGATCCAATATCCAGGGAGCACAAGTCCCCAAGAGGGAAGGGTGGGCAGCATTACACTGCAAGGAGGCAACAAGCCCCCTGACATGGGCAGGGAC
>NW_010256695.1:0-13092 GCF_000690775.1 Eurypyga helias | reverse complement strand
GCTCTCTAGCCTTACCGTGTGGTTTTATTGCGGGGCGTTTGTAGAGCAGGGTGATCCAGCAGTCGAGCAGAACTCAAGGGGGCTCAGTGTGTGGAGTTCATGGTCCTTGGGCCCAGCTTGGCTATGGCTAAAGTGGCTTGACACATATTGAGCTTCCCATGCTGGCCTTCCCTAAACAGTAGAAAGGATTCCCAGCTGGCAAGAACAATTCCTTCCACTGAAAGGCAAGATGCAAAAGAGCAGGTCGTGCTGGGAATACTAGTAATAGTGACAGCAGTTCACCCGTAACTGATGAGATGAGCCAAGGTCCTTGAATTCACTGCTCTAGTTCAGAATTTGAATCCAAATTTACAACTCTGTGGCTGGGAAGTGAAAATGGGAGACATTCACAGTCTCAAGGAGTTATTTCTTTTCCTATAGTGCTGTGTAATGACAGCAAATTCTGCTCACTAATGTGCGCTGTATTGCTTCATTGCATCTTTCCTGGTTAGTAAGGCAAGCGAAGCTGCTGCCTGATGATTTAGTCTCCGTTTTTCATACTGTTACTATTCAAATGCTGTGTAATTGTTTTCAGTTAAGAAACAATTTAGCAGATAGTATAACGGGTTTGGTGGGGTCCCCCCCCCCCCCCAAACTGGACTGGAAAGTGGTGTTTCAGGTATTGTTTTGTAGGTGGACTGGATATCCCTTCCTCTGGTACAGGCATGTACATCAGAGGCGAAGCAGTAACGTGATCTGTAGCTGTGTCTGCTGAAGCTCTGCATCTTCAGCCCCTTGCCTGTTTAGACTTAAGCTGGTAGAAAAAAACGGTCTTCCTGTTTGTACATGGATTTTCACGCAGTGTGGCTGAAGTTGTAGGCAGGGCCACCCACGTACTCAAGCCACAGAAAACTCCAACCTTTCTCTTCCAGATAAGTCTACAGTAGTATATTTTTTCACAGATCAGAATGACAGGTACTGGAATAGCTCTTAGTGGATGAGGAGGTGACAATATCTGGATGCCTGTAAATGCAGAGTGGAAGAGACAGTGTAACCATCTAGTCTGAGCTTTGCTACTGGCAAGGTACAGTAAGCCTAGACACATTCTCAAAAGACCATTGTCTAAGAAGCAGTTAAAGATTGCTCCGTGTTTGTCCTGTATAAATTGTGCTGGTGTCTCAGTCCTGATAGTGACTCCTGTCTCCTCCTTTGTTGCAAGCAAAGCTGATTTCTTCTTGTCTCCTTTCCCTTCTCTACCGCAATTCTGCCTGAAAAGGTGAAAAAACTGTGACGCTACTTCTTATGTGTTGAAGGTTCTTATGTTCACCACTTTTCCATTGGTCTCACTTCAGACTGGGATGATCTCCAAGAGGTGGGGGGAAAGAGAAGAGATTTCCTCTTGACCTGGACCCTAACATAATTGTGCTGTGTAGCATAATGGTAACAACAATAACGTGTTGTTGGTAGGGTAAGGGCAGTCGTTCATAGTCCAGTAGGTAGTATTTCTTTTGGTTCACGTTAAGCTGCTTCTGAAGACGTTATGGTCTCCTAGAAGAAACATCTGTAACCTTGGGTTCCACAGCTGTTATCAGCATGAGGAGCCATCCCAGACATGCCAGCCTGCACGCTCACCCCTCTCCAAAGAAAATTGGGATGTTTTATCAGTTACGCTATTCCAGCTGATACTGCCTTTCCCAAAACATACTCTCCCCTTTCTGCATAGAAGCATGCTAAGCTGGTACAAATACACTTAGGGTTGTGCTGCTGTGAGAATTCAGGTAATTCATCCAGGCTGCTCCCACTCAGGCGATTAGAGCTGTCAGCAGTGGCACCGAGACCAGGCTGTTCAAACTGAATGCAGCGGTGTGGTTGGAAAAGTGCATTTGCTGTAACTGGGAGGGTGTGTGACCACCTGAGCTGTGGGTTTCTGTGGAATATCAGATTTATGGGAAAATGTTGTTTCTCTCTTAAAAAAAAAAAGTAATTCAAAAATGGTTTAACTCTGTTCTGGATTCAAGAATTCTACAGAAGGAAATCCTTGGGCCTATATGTGTCCAGCTTATGAAATGAACCTTAAAGCAAACTAGCAAGACTCTGGCAAGCCTCCTCATGGGTGTTTTGAAACTGGCAAGCGGAGAACACAGGGTCTGGAACCTGCCTTTGCACTTTCTTTGCCGCCAGAGAGAGAAGTTACGGAGCAGTCGGTTTCATCCTTGCAGGAGCAGACACCCAAGCATAGGCTGGCCAGACACCGTAGCAAGAAATACAAGCCTTTTAGCACCCTGTGGACCGAGCACAGTTACAGCCCCCTCTCTGCAGCGTTACCCTTGTGGAAGTGCAGTTAGTCTTGACAAAGACGTGCACCACTGAAGAAGTTGCAACAGGGGTTTGTCAAGTGGGCTGAGAAAGGCATGTTCACCCAGGATGTAACGAGTCTAACTTGTCCAAGAGCACGTTACTGAGAGGCCCGGAGCCCGTAAAACTTTTGCAACACGGGTCTGCGCAAGAACGAAGTAGGTGTTATTTGTACTAGAATATGAAAACAGATAAGGGAGAGATAGGAAAGTAAAACCCAGCTGCAGGATCAAGCTTCTGTTCCTCCTTCTATAGAGCGTGTTGGGTTGTGTTGTGTAGCATGGTAGGGTTTACTGGTGGCTTTTTGTTTTGCTTATCGATTTTTCTGGGCCTTTAGTCTAGAAGCTGTTCCAGTAGAGTCCTTGATACCAGGAGGCTGTGGTATTTACTGTGGGCCATGAGACTGCATTTGGAGTGGAAGGGAGGGTGCTGGTCAGTGGGGCCTATTCGGGCAGCGATTGCGGAGGAGCTCGAGAGACACAGAGAGAGAGCTGGTCTCCAGACCCCAGGTGCTGGTGCTAGGCTGGTAACTGAAGCAGGAGGCTAGTGTCCTGAGTTCAGGGCTTGTTTGAAGAGTTCTTTGTATCTTAGAAATGCCTAGTTTTAGAAGAATAATTTTGGGTTACAGGCTTATCCTGGGGGTGGAATTATACCTGAGGGAATTCCACATGTGGCTTTATATTTAGCTGCCCTTCAGCTTTAGAAGAAAAACTGTTGATGTCCTGAAAATCTGCTGTTAAAATCTAGTTATTCACCATCTTACATGGAAAAAGCCGTACATGCTGGATACTGACCACTTTCCCCATCTTCCTTCTGTGAAGTAATGTTGCCCCATAGCTCTCCTGGTGTGACTTCAGTGGAAGAGCATCAGGGAATCAGATTGAAAAAAAGATACATCAGTGAACAAGGAGGAAAAGTTGTAGTCAAAGCAGGGGGAAAAGCGTCTTTATTTAGAATATTTTACTTTCATAGAAGACTTTGGGTTGCTAGAAGATGGATGTGTCCAAGGCTTTAATTCTAACAAGGAAAAGTCATCAGGCTTGGAGGGGTGTTCTGGGTTTATTTGTATCAAAGGGAATTTATGTATAATCTTTTTTCCTTCATTTAGGTGATTGTTGGTGTTTCTACCTACACAAGCTCTGCTATTTTCCCAGATACTCTCAGAAATAGGAGTATCTGTTCTAGCAGCTGCCACCTAATAGATATTCCTTTGCACTTGCTGTTAGACATCACTTGTCTCTCACGACTGCTTCAGTTTTGTTGAATCTGGTAAATCTTTCAAGCCTGGAAGGTATCTACTAATATTTTGCAAATTATTACTCAATATATAAGCATGTAAGTTACATAGGAACATTTGTACCTCGGTGCTCGTTTCTTGACTTCAGCTGATTAAATGCCCCAGTTGGTTTCATCTGGGTGTACTGTAACTTTGTTTGTGTCCGTGTGTTCTGTGTTGTGGGGAGGGCTGAATAGATAGCTTCTGCGAAGAAGGCAGGGGCTGTGCATCTATGCTCGTGTTTAAGAAAGCCGGTTGGATTTCTCCTTCCTACTCTAAACAGAGCAAAATGGTAGTGGTGTTTGGTGGGCGGGGAGGGAGAAAAACTTGTCATTACAGTTATGTTCCTAGCAATGCTCTTGCCTCAGTGAAGTCTCTTTAGTTGTGCTTTTGGCAATTGTTGGACTTGGGAAAGACAATTCGGTGCCAGGAGCAGGTTCCTGAGCAGAGCCAAAGAGGCCAGTGGGTGCGGAGGGCTGACCTTGGTCACAGCTGCCCGTGCCGCAGGAGCTGGCTGTGTTGCTGAGGCAGCGACGGAAGCATGTCACTCTTTTTGTGAGGAGCAGGGGTTGAAGCGAGGAGCTATGTCCAGCTAGAATCACAAAAGAGGCGCTTGCAAAGCAGCGGGCAGAGGAAATCAAAATGAGTTGAACTGCAGTGGAAAAACAAGAGTTGGAAGAAGGGAGGGGATAGGTTCGATAGCTGTAAGACACCAAGAAATGATGATTCACAGGAAAAGTTTTGCCTCTGAGAGGATTGAATAGCATGGTATTATTCATGCGACCTCCCTTAAATGTCACTGTTTAAAGTAAAATGGATTTACTTGTTGCCACAAAATGGAAGTAGTACCAGACCTTCTTACACTCAGCAGCACTGGGTCTGGAACTGTTTTGTTGTCCTTTCTAAAGATTGGGTTTTCTCACTGATGAGAGAGAACCATTTGGGAAAAGTTTGGGGATGGAACTGATAGATTTATTTGGCATTAATGGAAGAGAAGTAAACAAACATCCGAACAATGACAAAAAAAAAGCCCCAAACCAACAAACACAATTCCACAAGTGACTTGTGTATAAACATATATCACAAATCAGGGTGATTCTGGTAAAAGCATCCACACATACGACGTGTATGTACACCATACCCTTTACCTGCCCAAAAAATACCTGTGAATGAAAATTTCTGGAAGTGAGCGCTGGTATCATGACAGTTGATATTCGTATGCTGTTGCTACGCATTTAGTAGTCCTTAAAATCCAGTTAGTTGCTGGGATATCGGAGGAAACACTAGGAAACCCGTCATGTTTTGACTGCTACTATTCAGCTTGGAGGTGGCAGGATCCAGCCTTCTCCCTCTGTTATTAAGCAGGTAATTGCTTGTTGGTGTTATCTGTCAAAGCCCATGAAAGTGCTGTCTGACCTGTACACCAGCCAGGAGATAAGGCATATCGGGACTCTGGGTTTAAGGGAAGGTTACCAGTGCATATCTCACAGTAAATATCATGAGGTGGGTATGGCTGGCTTTCTTAAAGCTAAGCTCTGGCATATTTTTGGTTGGGGATTGTGTCAGGCTTGGTTTAGGGTATTGGCATGCAGCATGGGCATGCTCCCCTGTCCCTTTTCAGCCACCCCCACTATTTTGACTGACCAGTGTTTCAAAGGTTTTCCACTGAGGTGTCTGAAAAATCAGCAAAGGTCTTTTTTCAGGGGAATGCTCAACCCCTTTGCAGCCGTTGCTCCACTCAGGTGGTACCACCTGCAGTAGTACCACTTGC
This sequence comes from Eurypyga helias, assembly GCF_000690775.1. Taxonomy (NCBI): domain Eukaryota; kingdom Metazoa; phylum Chordata; class Aves; order Eurypygiformes; family Eurypygidae; genus Eurypyga; species Eurypyga helias. Next base: position 7,711 of record NW_010256695.1, on the reverse strand, counting down.
TGGTTCTCTTCCTGTTGTACTGTGTTTTTGTCTATCCCAGCATTTTTGGCACTGAGAATTCAACTCGATATTTCACAAAATCAACCAGGCATTTGCCACAGATGAGCGACAGACAAAGCCTAGGCAAGGCTGTGTGGCAGGAACAGGGACATGGTGCATGGGTTGAGTTAGGAAAAGAGGAGAGAGTAAGGGTCAGAGTTAATGCCAGGAAGATTTCCCCACTGGCAGAGAACACCCCAGCGGGCAAGAGGCCAGGAGTGATAGGAATGGACTTGCTGCTTGCCCCAGCTGCAGCCTTGGGTGAGGAGTTGTGGGGGGGTGTGTGTCTCTGGTTGGCAGTGGAAACAGTGTGGGCTGTCTGAACTCCCCTGCCCTTCCCAGAGAGGGGAGTGGGGCTCTGCTGTTTGCAAGCCAGGCCCCGACTGTTTTTATTGCACAGTAGAAAGAAAGTTGGCTGTTATCTCTGTTCAAGTGATAAAGCTGAGTGTAAAACTGTGTTGGGGCGGTTGAAATCAAGGAAAGCTGAGACGAACAACTCACAGAGCAGGCAGGGTGAGAGTATGGATGGGAATGTGCTGTGGTTGGCCTGTTATTGTATATGCTTTTGTTTTTAAAATGCATACTTCAGCAGCTGCTGGTATAGCCGGTAGGGATTTAGGTGCACAGTCTTAGAAGGACCCAGAGAAGCTGTGGATGCCCCATCCCTAGCCGTCTTCAGGGCCAGGCTGGACAAGGCTTTGAGCAACCTGGTCTAGTGGAAGGTGTCCCTGCCTATGGCAGGGGGGTTGGAACTAGATGATCTTTAAGGTCCCTCCCAACCCAAACCGTTCTGTGACCCTTGAAACCTCTGGAGAATAGCAAGCTGTAGATACATGACTCTTGCTTGAAAGTAGAGCTGGTTAAGTAGCATTGAGGAAACTTAAAGTTCTACGCCTGCTCTTATAGTTTCATGAAATTAAAATACGTAGTTGATGGCTCTGTGCAGAGTTGTGGCTGAAAATAAGAGCAAGCAGTGAGTATTCAGAGAAGTTTAGAAGTTCTTGGAAATGTAAAAATGTTAACTCCTCTATTTTATTGGAAAACTGGTATTGCTCAGGGCACTGTCCTGTTAATCCAAAAGACAGTAACAATGTGAGTGGAGGACTCTACAACATGAGGTATCATAGCAAAAAATTTGTACCTAAAATGGCGCATATACCCTCCTAGTTCAGCCCAAAGATGACCAGGGTGGGACTGGAAATTATCCAGTTATGAAAAGAGGTTTTAAATGTAAAATAATATTATGCATAACAATTAGTGGAAATAATTTGAGTTCTCACTCTCTCTCCCTTCTTTCACAGCAGGCTTAGAGTGGCCTTGCAGATTTGGAAGAGAAGACTGTCTGGTTTTTTCACTGTCAGTTTAGATCACCGTGATGTAATTCTGTCTAACACACGAAGAGCCTTCTGCTTGGCCTAGTAGAGATTAGGAATTAGTGCTTGTCTGTGGATATGCTGAGCCCCTGTTGCATGTGCTATGAATAGGACAAAGGGAAGGCTGTGCTTAAATAGCAAGGGTCCTGCCATTGCTGTTAAAAAGTAGCAGTTGGAATCGGATCTTTAATGCCTTTTCTTAGGAATTCGTGCCAAACTGAAGAAATTCTTTTTTTTTTTTTTCCCCTCAATTTTAAATTGCTCTTTTACTCTCCAAACAAAGCACTAGCCTCCCTGCAAGTTTAATTATTTTATTCTTTGGAGGGTTTTGTTTGTCACAATAATGCTAACTTTTCTGGATCCTATTTTCAAACTGCTTATTGTAACCGGAAGATAGAAATAAAGAAAAAAAAAAAAAAATCCTACAAAATTGGAGAGTCTTGTGAAGCCGTGTGACTTGGGGAACTGGAACTTGGAGAAAAACATACCAGAGCACATAGAAAGTTTATAAAAATGGAGCTCTGGCATTCTCTTAAGGCTTTGTTATCCAATAAACATTAATAACTGAGGAATCTTTAAAATCGTTCAAGGAGCTGTGGGCAGCCTTGTCCAGGTTTTTCTGTACAATACCTAGAATCAAAGTCTGTAAGCAAGATAAAGACAAAAATAAGTGTCAATTTACAGTTTTCATGCTTAAGTTGCACATTGACCCCCTGAAAAATGACATTTGGGGCGTCTCCTTTACTTAGCCACTTTTCTTAAATCTTTTCCATTTGCTGTATCTATGTACCTAAATATATACCTCTGTGAAAAGAGGTGGTTGTCATCTTTATAAACTGCCATAAGCAGGTCCTTAAATTCTGCCCTGTGAAACATCAGTGTAAGATACCCGTAAGGAGGGTCTCGGGGAGAATGGGGACATGTTCAAGCGAAGGGACATGGTCAGCTTTGAGTTTTCTGAACGTACGACAGTTAATGTGAAAAAGGGTAAGTTTAGGGCTTGCAAGTCCCTTGCCTTTCCAAGCTACATGGTATGTAGTGCAGGAGAGAGCTTCTGGCAACATCTCTGAAAGAAAAAAAAAATATGCCACGTGTTCATTTTATATTGCAATTGCCAAGAGAGAGGGAACAAGAGACACTGAAAAGGTAAACAAGAACTCCAAGCCAGTCACCAAAGGAGGGTGAAGTGAAAGTTTCCTTTTGAAGAACAGAAAGGAAACAGCCTGTGCTTTGTTCTGCACTATCCTGGCTTTGTGGATAGCTCTGGTACTTAACTGCAAGTATCCAGGCAGGCTTTGGGAAGTAGCTCAGCTAATTATTTGTGGAAGATTATTTTTTTTTCTTCCACAGTGCAGGTTGAACAGAGAGCAGTGCTGCTGCACCTCTCTGAAAGCACCTGTGTGGTGAGCACTGTGTGGTGTGATTTCAATTAATTAGCAAGTTCAGATAAGCATAAAGAGCCAAAATAGAAATTAAAGGTTCTGACTGGAAGTTCTAACTTTTTTCACTGTTAGAAGGTTTTCAAGACTTGTTTGAAAAAAGCCCTGAGCCTCCCAGTCCAACCCTGCCTCAACCAGACGGTTGGACTAGAGACCTGGACCTCCAAACCTTGTCACATGTTCTGAATTTCTGTGATTTCTTTGACTTACGCTGCTATTGCCACTTTCCAGGCAATTTATTGTGAATCTTTGTTTTCTGAATGTCTGTTTCCCATTCTGGAGACATGAGTGTTTTACTTTACTGTGAAGCAACATGGGAAGATACTTAATTTCACTTTGCCCCTCATGTTTAAAAAAGTATTCCTTTTCAAAGTGTTTATTGGCTCCCCAGGTCTAAGAACCTGAAATTTGCTTCTGGTTTGACCACCTTCAATTCCTAAATTTGCCTGTAACCATCTCCAACATACAGGTGGGAAACTCACCTCAGTCATTCTTGGTCTGAAGGTATTACTTCTGTTTTCATCTCATTCCATTTTATCTATAACATTTTATCTTGGTTATTTGAAATCCAAACTTCTGAAAGCCAAGTTCGTGTTAAATAATCAGATTTCTCTCCCAGCGTAAGTGGAAGGAGAGACTCTGACCTGTCCTCTGTGGTTTCCTTTTGCTTTGTTTTTGGATTGATTTTATTAAACTGTCCACTGACTTACTTCCTCATCCCTGAAATGGCATTTGTTTTCGTAGCACCTGGCCTCCAAAGATCACAGCGTTCTGAACAACCTGAAATGAAATAATGAGTCCACAGAGTAGAACAGGACCGCTGTGTGTGCGCAGCCAGGGTAACGGGGAGAATTTCGCCTGTCCATACGGCAAATCAGCAGCAAAACTAAGAGTAGAGCTCAAGTCCCTTGACTGGTATGTCTGCATTAACCACTAACTGTAGTTTTCTCACAGTGTCCTCATGTAAAACGTGCATATCTGCCCCTTAATTAGCAGCTTTTTCTCTTGCTGCAGTCAGAGGGCTTGAAGCTACTTGTTCACACAACTGCCCACGCCGTAAGTCGTCTCTGTTCTCTGTATTTTCTTGCCCCTTTCATAGAGCATCCTGTGGTAGTGTAGGAAGGGCAGTGCATATATTGTTCGCTAGCTACTGGTTACATAACTTTATTGTCAGGGTGCCCAGGAAATAAATGTCTTCTAAACAACCATTTTGGCCTGAGAGGGCTGCTGATGTTAGTCACCTTCCTTCAATGTCTGGTCAGCTCCTCTCCTTGTGCAAAAGACTTGTCCTCGATAAACAGTGTAGGTGTACCCGGAGAAAGGCAAGTGGTGTTCAGCTCCCCAGGGACCCCTTATGCCACCTAGGTCTTGCGTGAGACAAACACATGCAGTCCCTCAGCTTCTTTCCACCTCCCTCCCTTCTTCACAACATGACTAAATGGTCGGACTTGGGATCACTGTACAGACTCTGCCTACCAGCAGTTCTCTACTTGGGTATTTACAGTGGGCTTCTGGAGATGGTGGGCCTGCATGAAGTACAGCTGAGAGGCAGAACTTAGCCTACAGAATCATTTCTTCCTGGTACTGTTGTGTGAATGGGGAAGAGAGGTGCCTGACTTGCACATCCCTGGAAGTTTCCTTCCTCATGGCAAGTAAAGAAAATCTGGTCTCTAAGTCACCGAGACATAAGCAACGTGGAGTCATGTGCAGTCATTTTTTTAATGACTAAACTTTTTTCATTCTCTTATCAGAAGGATCAATATCATTTGACCCTTGATTTCAGTTTAATAGACGTCCTGTAGTAATAAAACATTCTACTGAAAGATCCCATGGCAAGCCATAGCAATAGCTTTAGAGCCAAGGGGCCTATCTTGCTTGCTTTAACCCAAGTATCCTCTGGCATACAAGTGTCCTGCATCCTGAATCCTCTTCCACTTTTTTCTAGTATGATCCGAAGTATTCCCCCACCTCTTTTCTCGTGACATTGGTGAGGGATGTGCTGAGATACTTTCAGGGGCAGTTCTTTTGTGGTGTTCTCTGGTTTCGGCATGTGTGATGAGCACCTTTTTTGTACTGTGGGTGTTTATTTGTACAGTTTTAGAAATTTGGAGTTAAATATAACAGGAAATAAAGTCACAGCACACACTTTGGAGCACACTCGGGTTGCTTTCCAAATAAGGCTTGCCGTTTCTGGCAGAAAAAATAGGCACTTCTTGTAACAACCGAAAATACGAACAGGCTAGAAGAAATCCTTTGCAAAATCCTAGCTCAGCTGAGGGTGAACATGCCAGGAAAGACCAACCTTTCTGTGGTCTTTGCTCCAGTGGTTTAACGAGCTGAAAGTTTCCTCCCTCTTCCCCAAGAGTCCTAGGGTGGTGTGATTATGGAAAGCTTCTTAACTCCTCAACCTTTGCTTTCATGCTGGTGTACACGTGTTCTAAAAAACCAAACCCCAAACCTTTTCAGTGTTAGTTCTATCTCAGTGTGCGTTTCGTATTTTTGCTGGTCCTGTTTCTATGTCATCCCTCAGACAGGTCATATGGGCTGCCAGTTTGATAAGCGGTGGAAACTGTGTACTGCCCAAGCCTTCACTCTCTGTAGCACATTGGTGCTCTTTTTGGGAGATTTCCTTTTCAATTTTTCTTGAAAGTCATGAAACCAGGGGCTGTCATAATGCTGCCAAAATATGGGATGCTAGAGGGAGAGGGGCAGGTTAGTGTTTGTCAAGGGGATGGGGACCTCTTTCTTTCTCCTTTCCCCTCAGCTACCAAAACTCCCTGCACTGGCTTCTAGAGAAGCCATTTTACACGTATCTCCATGGCAAGCATCCTTTTACAGCCCCTGCAAGCCCCTGCCCGTCCCTCATTGCCTTACTGGAGGAGAGGAATGGGGTGGGACACGGATGGTCGATGCTGGAGGAGCGGCAGGTTGAAATAGGCCTCCTAGCATCCTCTAAACATGTGTTTGTCTGTGTGCAGGACACTTCTGTACTTACTGACTGTGGGAGGAACAGTGAGTTCTCCCTCTGCTACCTTCTTCCCCCATGGGAGATCTTCCTCTAAGGCGAAACAGGTTTCCTGCAGCAGAAATCATTGAGGGTGGCATGCAATGAGACGTGTTAGGCTTTCTAGTAACTTCTGGGCCTGGCAGGCTTCCCTCCCACCACTTGCAGCTGCAAATGAAGGAAGAGCTAAAGAAACACACGGGGAAGATTCCCTCTTCAACAGTCGCAGGGAGGAGGCTGTGCTAAAAGCCAGAAATCCATGATGTCCTTGCAACTCCAGTGGCTGCAGCAACACTACACAGAGCAGGCAAGGGACCTATGGTTGTCCCATAGGCACTGCTGAACCAGCTAATGAGGGGGAGTTGAGGGAGAAGGTGTTTCGGTAAGATGCTGGGGTTGTGATGCTCCTCGGGTTAGCCGGCACAGGGGATCGCAGTACTTACCCACGGCAGAGCTAATTGGATGCGGAGCAGTCCGGGCTTTGAAAGGAGGCTGTTGCTTTGCGCTGGGGAGATAAACACGAGGGAGCGAAAGCACCAAAAAAGCATCATGCACCTCCAGCGAGGTTCAGAGCGCTAGGCTCCGAGTCCCCACTTTACCCCCACGTGCTCCTAGCTGCTGCCTGGAAGCAGAAGTGTCCCAAGTCTGGAGGTGCCACGGTTTGTCCAGCTCCCCGAAGCTTGGCTTTTGCACGAGCCACCTCGGTCTCGGTAGGCACCAGCCTGCTCGCGCGTCTTACGGGTGCCGCTGTTCTTTGTCGGAGGAGCCTGAGCCAGCTCTGGGAGCATATATGACGTGGCAGCAGTGGTTGCCGCCTTCCCGTGCGGCAGCCCCGTGCTCGGAGCAGTATCCCACATCCTCGCAGAGACCGGCAGACTTTCTGAGGAGAGGCCGGGACAGGGGGAGATGGATCATGGTGGTGCCTGGGCAGGGTGTCAGCTCCTGATGACTGTTCTCTTCCTCCCTTTAACACACTTCCCGATTTCACCCACAAGTGTGTTTTTATTTACCGTGATAAATGGTTTGTGTCAGAAAGGTTCAAGTGCTTTAATGATGTCCTCCCAGCCAGATGATTCAAAGAGGAAAACCTGAGAAATCTTCCCTTGTTCAGTAGTCTTAATTTTACTTAAGGCTAAATACCAGCCATGTTTCCGTAAATACTTCACGTGACTGTCTCTCCAAATTACTGCATGTAATCAAAAGCAGTTATTCCGAAGACCTCACATTTCTGCAGTCTGAGCTCTACAAAGCAGGTTCTTGCGTTTAGTTTGCGAGGGTCTGGGCGAGAGCAAGGCATGAATGAGAAAACCAGTCGCCGAGCACAAGTTAGAATGATGAAGAAAACTAATCCTGTGTAGGAAAATGGGCAGAGACTGAGCTAATGCAAAAATCAGTTCAAATTCCATGTATTTTTACACTGATGTGACTCTCTGTTTTTTCCTCAGTTCCCTGAGGGTGCAGGGCTAATAATTAAAACCATCTATATTGCACAAACTTTAATAAACATCCTCTCTGCAGGAAAGGAGGGTATTGTGCTTGCTGGCTTGCCTCTTCCCTCCTTTGCTCTTCCCCATTTCCAAATGAGAGACTAAGGAGAGGGATACTTTTTCTGGGGGAGAGGGGGTGGTTTGTGGTTTTTTTTAAAATCTTGCTCTTACCTTGCCCCTTCTCCTGCCTGCAGCCCCAGCAGCGGGGAGCTGCTGTTTGCCAGGGCGGGAGGAGGCACAGCGGGCGTGCTGGAGCCGCAGCGTCCCTCTTCCCGGGCGGCACGGGGCAGAGCCGCGGGTGCTCGCTGTTCCCTGCTTTCCGGTCTGACCCGAGCCCTCCAACTCGCTCGCCCTGCGTGACACCGGCCT
>NW_010256694.1:382-4434 GCF_000690775.1 Eurypyga helias | reverse complement strand
AAAAAAAAGAAAAAGAAATTCTGAAATTAAATACACAATTTTTCACAAAAGCTGCTACTGACGTGCACAACACTGTGCTTATAGTATGTCACTGACCTCTAATGAAGCTTTTTTTAGAGATACAGCTTGCTCTGGCCTTGTTGCATTGTGCTCTCATTTTAATAGTAACACACTATGACACTGGCTTCCATTCACCTCCCAGGAAATCTTGCCAAGAAACCGTGCTTGGCAGGAGAGCCACACATGAAACACTTAGCCTTTGCAAACTTTTATGTTCCTATTCTGGTGGCTTGCAATTAATTTCAAGCCATGGCAGCAGTGCAAAGGCCCTGCAGCACTGGAGCTGCTGAACAGTCATAATAACAGCCCTCCACATCTATGGAGCCTGCAGAGACTCCTTCACCAGAAGTGGTCCTCGTGATTCCTAGGGGAGCACCCTCAAGCTGAAGCAGCTATTTGCAGCTTACAGCGCCAACATCCCCCTACCCACACAAGATCCATGAACCCAAACCCCCCTGCAGGCCCATTCAAACTCCTTATTCTGCCCCAAATCTCACCTGATGAGCCAGCTCATGGGCTATTATCATAGTAATCCAAAGTTTAGAAGACCCTGAGGACTTCTCAGGGTCATACAACAGCGCAGATTCCCAGTATGTGGTCAGTCCCCAGTTTTCCATAGCACCAGACTGAAAATCAAGAATTACTGCCAAATCTAGAAAAAAACCCAAACATTAAACTAGTACTAGTATCATTTAAGTCAATAAAGAACTCACTTACCCTCTCATCCCACTTGATGAATACTCCCAAATAGGCACACATATCACATATACTTCTAAGGGCTTTCTTAAATGTAATTGCAAAAACATACTTTAAAAAAAAAAGGCTCTATACAGAAGACAAGGATGTTCAGTTCCCAGTGGAGCTTTTCAACCTGTCCTTAAGTTCTGTGAAGCAGCCACTTTAAAAGGTTGTGAGACAAATCTGGCCCTGTCTTAACTCTCTAGATTTTGTGCTCTTTTACTCTCTGTGCTTAAAAATGTTCTCAAATACACTGAGTTATTTAATGCTTACCTTGTTTAGGTAAAGGATATGGAATGCTGAAGTAGTCCTCGTAGAAGTCTGGAAGTTTCACTGCCGCATCCAGTGCATAACCAGCTTGGTTGATCTTGTCTGGTACTGTATACACAGAAATCTACAGTAAACAAGCAGGCAGCACTTCAATGCCAGCACCAAAAGCTTGCAGAAGTTGTTCTTTATCGCAGTCCCTTGAATGACCATAAAAAGGTTCACAACAGCACACATCTAACGCTTTTCATACAACAGTTACTAAAATATTTGCAGAAAATTATCATCAGAATTAGGAACACAAATTTTAAAACTTACCCACCAGAACCACTATGCCCCTGAAAAGACTTCTACTATTTCCACCCGTACTGTGTTAGTCATTAAAATGACACAGCTTTATTTTAGTGCTGATTCTCCATGAAAACTATATTTCATTTGCCTTCAATTATATAATCTTACATGAAATAAACTATGTTGCCAATGCATATAAGTATATAAAAACTAAGCCCATTACCACAAACTTTTGAATCCAATCAAGCTCAGAATGCAAACTAAACATCCAACCACAAAACCAATTTCTTTCTCTCCTTTCATTCCCGTAAAGCACCAAAACGTATAAATCCAATTACTTAAGTGAAAAGTAAACCATTATGTATGCCTATAGACTTAAATACAAAAAAACCCTTAGAAAATGAAACAGAGTTACCTTAACTCCATGATTGGTTATTTTGCTGATGAACTTAAAATCCAAAACGATGAAGGCCATGAGGTAGGTACTCATCTTGACAGCGGTATCAAAATGGTCCTCAGCGAGCTAGGGAGTTATATGTACATACTTCACCTAAAAAACGAGCACAGCTCATCACCCAATAGCACTACCTGTGAGGACCTTGGCACCAACAACTGTTGTGCTTCTTCTCAGTTTAAAGACACTATATTTTAAAGAAACTACATTACATTTCAAAGGTACACTGGAAAGAAATCATCCCCATGACCACTCCTCCCCACAGAGAGAACAAAAACATTCAAATGTATATATGAGGATGCTTTCATTTGTAAGCATTACTTGCTTCTACATTGGTAAAACTAGATAAACAAAAACACTATTTGCTGCTTCAGTGTTCCTCAGTGTCTGCCAGCACACTGATCAAATTATTCTCACACAACTTTAGCTGGTAAGAAGATATATAAATCTCAGCAGCCGTTGTAATGCACAACAGAAATGAACTCCTCCAAACTGTGATTCATTCGTCTCAGGTACCTTGTTTAGCATAAAACGAGTAGTGTGTTGGAGTCATCACTATTCCTGTCTTGGTTACAGAGAGCTTTACCTAACTAACTTAGACTTGAAACACGTTTAGCCATGCTGAACTCTGGCACACACTCCTTATTAATTATTTTATCTATTTCTCTACAAAAGAACTGATACTTTCATACCAGTGTTTAATTTTTGAAAGGTATTTGGGAGGAGGGAGGCAGTGAGGGTCTGTTCCCTCATTTGTAAGGATTAGTTTCCTTGCAAACCAGCAGCTAATGGTACAGAACTTATGAAAAATCTCTTACACCCAAAATAAGATCAAATGTACAAAACGTAGTTAACCCTATATATGCATACGTATATATAATTGCAAACAATATCTGTACCAGTACTGCATCTTTACTCTGAGGTATTTTTTTTTGAAGTTTAGTGTATTTTGGGGATTTTTTTGCAGAGAAGTTCCTGCTTATCTGACAATACATGAATCGTGTATTCATACATATTTCAAAATTAATATTAAAATCTAAGATCAGCATGAAAGCAATTTGTAACTTAAATAAAGATAATGGAGACTATGTTGTGCTAATCCTTCTCACACCTCTGCTGAGAACCAGGAACCCACACAATGCATTATTTTCTTCGTTCCTTTTAACCTTGTGTCAAGACTACCAGCAGTAGCACTGCATATTAGAACTGAGGTAATGTTCAGGTCACCATCCCCAGTAACAGCAATTGTCTGGATATTCTATTCTCTCTTTGCTTTCTTGTTTCAAAATCACCAGTCAACAGCACATCAATAAAAGTTTTCATCTATGACTGGCGTATTGGACAGTGCAAGGCGCTTTGGTTTGATATGGGAAACTGGCATTAAGTTCGAATTTGTTATAACATTAGTTTAACTTTGTAGCTTTAAAGCCATGCCGAGGCACGGGTTAACCACCAATGTTAGTTTGGTTCTGCTTTTGTATTGCTTTAATTACTTTGTTCTGTAGCCATAACTCTCTGTCTTAGCTGTCCTGTAACACGCCCCGTGATCTTATACAAACCACTTGCCTTGTACAAACCACTGATCCAGTAAAAACCCAGTTTTGCCTGACCACATGCGTAGGGAACAAGGACTTGGCAACAAAAACGGCAGGGGGTGAAAAGTGCACTGTGACGAAGACCTACAGCCTTCATCCCAACGACCACCTGAAGTGACCACCAGAGTAAACTGCGCAGACGCAAAGAGGAGGAGTCCGGGGCGTGACATATGCTAATGACTTCTTAGAACTAATTATAATAAACTCACCTTATTCTCAGAAATATAATGAATATGTAACCAAGAGTCATGTATATGGAACACTTTTGATTATATAAAGAATCTGCTTAAGCATTAAGGTGTGCAAGTTAGGTGGAGCGATCCCCCTTGCACCCGGCGCTGTAATAAACACACCTGCTTTATAACTCTCCGTGAGTTGTAGGGTTGGTTTCCGCATATCAGGTTCCCTCCTAATCTTCACTGAAAACCTGGCGTTTAAGGCTGGTTCATCAAAAGATGGGAAGGCCATTTGTGCAGCTGTTGGCTCAAACTGTGTTGCTGTGAGCACTCTAAGGGGGAGAGAAAAAAAGGATTTTGGTCACACACCTTCATACACACAGCATTCACCCCCTTGATGTGTGAAAATAACTACAGGCACTACCAAAAACCTCTGCATGTCAAAAAGGACTACCTGAGCTCTCCCTCACG
>NW_010256694.1:0-235 GCF_000690775.1 Eurypyga helias | reverse complement strand
CCCTGCTCCAACAGCGGGGGCGCCACCACCTGCACCGCCTGCACTGAGCTGGCCTCAATGGCCGCCCTTGTGATACTGATGCTTGCTGTGCAGGACCACCACGCTGGTCTCCTGGGAGATTCTCACCTCTGTGGTGGTGGTGCAGGGGAAGGTCAGGGATGTTTAGGGATGCCAGGGAAGGTTAGGATGGATTAGTAGGTGGTAATGCAGCAGGAAGACGTCCTTGGGGACTGTC
>NW_010256693.1:523-884 GCF_000690775.1 Eurypyga helias | reverse complement strand
GCTCGCTCGCTCTTCTTTCCTTTTTCTGCCGCTGCTGCCGAGTCGCACGCTCGCACACACTCACAGGCACGCAGAGGGAGAGTTGCTAAGAGGCTCTGCTCGTTTCAACCTGGTGCACTCTGAAAGATCTGACACCCTCTGCTGAGCTGCAGTGGCAAAAATCCATCTGCTGAGGGAATGCTGGAGAAAAAAAAAATCAATCCACATACAGGGCAAGCGTTAAAAACGTTGGCATTAAAAGCTGTCGATCTATTTAGATGCTTTCTCCTAAATGGATTATTTAATTTATTTCTTTTCTTTTAAGATGGAAAGTTTAGCGTTCCCCTCCTCCAGACCAGTTCCCTATTGCCCCCATCCACAC
>NW_010256693.1:0-491 GCF_000690775.1 Eurypyga helias | reverse complement strand
GCCTTATTGTATTTCCCAGTGGCTTGAACAGAATGAGTGTCAGGGTGTCAAGCGAATAGCAATTTGAAGTAATTATTCCGCACGCCATTTTTTATCGTTGCTTTAAATGCATTTCTTCCTCCCCTGCAGTCTATAGTGTTTCATGCTGGATTTGTTCTCTTGCTGGCATTCTCGGTGCAATGCTGAATCGTAGATTATTGCATTATGTGTGTGTGTGTGTATATATATATTATAATTTAAACCATCACAAAGAAGGGGAGTAGGGAGGAGGGGATTGCTGCACTGCTAGCAATCCACGCCACCTGTTCCACAGAGTATAGTGTCTCCCTTAAGGAGAGGAGGAGAGGGCTGAAACTGACAGTGGTGCATCTTGACATTCTTATAGATACATAAAAATCTGGAAATGTGCGTGTGTACACGCTTAGATATTTCTCTAGGGATGCTCCTAATACCCTCTCTGTGGGAATACAACGCTTGCTTCCCTCGACCCC
>NW_010256692.1:0-1333 GCF_000690775.1 Eurypyga helias | reverse complement strand
GAGGCCATAGCCTGAGACACCTGAAATGAGCAGCACGCCCACAGCAGCAGACCCTATTCCTTTCTCTTGATAGCTGCTTCCGAAGCAGAGCTCAATCAAACCAAAGAATGAGCCAGAGTCACTCTGGCTGTAAATACGCAGTAATTCCCACACTTCTATGATGTTATTGATGGCACAAACATCTACAAGGCATCTTTGATCAGACACAGCCGTTTATGGACAGTGTTGCTCATGGTGACATATTCATATTTAAGTGTATACAGGTGTAAGTAATGTGTAAGTCAGGGAGATTTCCCACAGTTCCCCCTTGAGTATCTCACAATGCTCCTATATATCTTCTTTCCCTCTTATCAGTTACAAAGTCCAGGTTGAATCTCTTTGAGGCTATGCCTGTAGTTTTAGTGGCCCACCAACTGGTCACTGAAGAGTTTTAGTCTTAGATACTGAGCCCTTTATCACTAGCCTGTCCAGTTTATGTGGTTGTGCTTGTTTATCGCCATCCCTGTTGCTCATTACTCCTTTTGAACTTACAATGTCCTGCATGAGATAGCCTAAATGAAGCAGGTGCCCTCACATCTTTCCATATACCCTTGTAAAAGGGAAGGAAAAAGCATCTCAGACTGGCTGGGAGGAAAAGCAGTTCTTCAAAGGTCAGAGGGATTTGCAGTGCTAAATATGCATCCCAAAAAGATCATTTCTGCTTTTCAGTCCCTATCTGTTGCAGGACAACAAACACTAGAGTCTGCCTGCACCTAGCTGGTAAATAGCCCTGGAAGCTATTGGATTTTGTGTGCTTTTAAACACTTTTTAGGCTGCCACTATGGTGTCCTCCAGGCTTTGGGCACAAGTTACTCAAGCTTATATTTTTGTTCCCCTATCCCTCTCCCCTGAGAAAATACTTTTTGTTGCTTTCTGTTAAAAGAAAACTATACTTGCATTTAAGCCTTCCCTCCTTTGGCAGCATCTCTCTGATACCACAAGTATCTCTCTATTGACATCTCTATTTGGCCCTGGAGAACTCTCTTTGTTCTTCAGGTAATACAATTTTGGTGCTGCTTTGCTACCTCAGGTGAAATGAAGGTGAGTATTTTTTTTTTTTTTTTTTTGAGCTGTGTTTTCCAAGCCTGCTCACACCTTCACAGTCTGGGAAGGGGGAAAGAAAACCAAAAGCTGCAATGGAGGGTAGCTCTGTAGCTTGCCTTCCAGGACACATGTAAAGGTCTCCTCAGGTAGCCCTCCCACAAAAGAAACTGTTTCACAGCTTTTCCATGAAACATTCGTTTCTTCCTCACCAATTAGTATGGCAAATATAATGATGCCTTTCCTTCTTGTC
>NW_010256691.1:13888-16589 GCF_000690775.1 Eurypyga helias | reverse complement strand
TCTTTCCTGACTGAACCCGGCACAGTCTATAAGGACTAAAGGCTAAAGACCCAGCTCTGGAAGAAAAGGGGCAGTAAGGCCAGGGGATGTGGAGAAAGTGGACCTGCCCAACCAGAAGATGTGGAGGAAACTGATATGCTGAAGGAATCCTGCTGGAGAGCTTACTCTTTACGTTCTTTTAACCACTATGTGGAACAGTACTTGAGACTGATGAGGTTTTTATATGCCTTTAGATTTCACGAGATTCAGTCTGGTTGTTAATTTGAGTCCTGGTTTGTTGCATACTGACTACTAGTAAGTCCCACAACCTTCTAGAGCGGTGGTTGGCATGTGATGGAAGCTGTCCAGTAACACTTCTGTTCAGAAAGATTTGAAAGTGTCAAATGCCAGGTATCAGTGGTGGATAAACTCTGCTGTTTGTGCATTTGTGGTTAGTCTCTGCACTGAACAGAACATGAAGTAAACAAAAGGTACTTAAACACGATTTATGGTGCCTCCCTGGTTTATCACCGTAGTCTGCAGTTTATCACACTGATATCACCGTCATGCCTGTTTCTTGTTTCTGTTGTGTGCGTGTGTTTGTTTAGCTATTGAAAGCTCTTATAATTATAAGAGCTGCAGTTTTCCTGTAATCAAATTGAGAACAAAGAGCCAACATGTCATCATATCCCTGCATTGGCAAGGTAATGTCACATCTGTTATCTGTAAAGAAATGCAAGGTCCAGTTCATAAAAGTAGCGCATGTGATTTCTGCATTTAATTCTGTAGAGTTTATGAAGGTGGACGTGTGCTTGCTGTGAAACAGTATGATATACCATTTTTCCTATACACTCAATATAAGACCTCTGTTACGTACTAAATGCAAGCAGGGTAAAGGATTATTCTAGCCAAACTAAATGATGGAATCAGCCAAAAATGGAGAAAAAAAGATTTTGTCTTAAATGTGTACACATTGTTTACTCTCTATAAAAGTGTGTGTATATGTATATATACATATTGAAATATTTTCATTGTGCAAATTAAACCTGCCTTGAGGCAGACTTCATTTATTTTCTGGCAAGTCACATGAATTTTTCCCGTCTTTATTTACTGAACCATTCTTAAAAGGCAACTAAGCCCTGCATTATTCCCCTCACTGCCCTTTAGCATTAGGCATACATTCAAAGCACCAGTCCTTTCTGCAGTAATATTAGTATAGCCACTCCATGTCTGTAAAGTCCAGAGGAGCATCTTTACCTGTGGTTATTTTTAGTGAGTCCTTGCAAATACTTTTTTCTAGTATTCAGTATTTTTACCTGTGTTCTGAGTATAAAATCAACCCTTGGAAAATTCAGTGATCTCTGGAGCATAATAATGACAAGGATGTAAAGGTCTGAATAACTTAGCAAAACACACATTTATTGATTGCATCCAATATATTATGGTCCATACCAAGTGGGATAAAACACAGAAAGGACAGTTACTATATGAAGAAGCTGTAGCTTTGAAAAGGCTGTGGAGATGACTGCCTATCTGGTTAAAAATTAGCTCCCTGTGTGCCTTTAAGCACCCAGCTGAATCACTCTGAAGAATGTTGAGAGATAGCTTGATCCCCCCCATATCTGTACAGGAAGAAAATATGGGACTTGGGTCTTTCTGATCTATTGGGCACTGAAGAGTTACACGGCTGTGAGCTAGAGGTAGGAAAAGAAAAACTAAAAATAAACTGCATGGTAATTACCCAGTACTTTGGCAGCAGGTTTGGTAGACTCTTCCTAAGTTAATTTTTTTAATCAGGATTGAGTGTCTCTTTAAAAAAAGCAATGCTATTCTTTAGGTGTGAAAAGCTGGAAGCTACTGTGTAAAAGAACTGTCACAGAATCACAGAATGGTTTGGATTGGAAGGGACCTTAAAGACCATCTAGTTCCAACCCCCCTGCCATGGGCAGGGACACCTTCCACTAGACCAGGTTGCTCAAAGCCACATCCAGCCTGGCCTTGAACACTTCCAGGGATGGGGCATCCACAGCTTCTCTGGGCAACCTGTTCCAGTGCTTCACCACCCTCTCCATGAAGAACAACTTCCTGATACCTAATCTGAACCTCCCCACTTTCAATTTAAACCCGTCACCCCTTGTCCTGTCACTACAGGCCCTTGTAAAAAGTCCCCTCCAACTTCCTTGTAGCCCCTTCAGGTACTGGAAGGTGCTCTAAGGTCTCCCCGGAGCCTTCTCTTCTCCAGGCTGAACAAGCCCAACACCATCAGCCTGTCCCTACTGTCACATGATGTCTCTTGCCTATAGTTTCTTCTCCAAAACTGAGTGTACAGCCAAGAAGGTTTCATATGAAAAGTATAAATTTCTGTCCCAGAAAGATTAAATTGGGGTGGCAAGTGTTGTGGTTCAGGCCCAGCCAGCAGTTCAGCACCAGGCGGCCACTGGCTTAGTCTTCCCTCGCTGGGATTGGAGGAGAGAAATGTAAGAAAAATATCAGGAGAGGATGGTGGACCGAGACAAGGACAGGAAAGGAGCACTCACTAGTTACCATCACAGGCAAAACTGACTCGACTCATCCCATTTCTCTACCTCTTCCCTTAAGTGTGGCAGGGGGATGGGGAATGGAGGTTTGTGGTCAGTCCATCACACGTTTTCTTTGCTGCTCCGTCCTCCTCAGGGGGAGGGATCCTCACACTCTGTCCCTGCTCCAGCGTGGGGTCCCTGCT
>NW_010256691.1:11795-13608 GCF_000690775.1 Eurypyga helias | reverse complement strand
CGGCCACCTCCTCCTGCCTTTCCGCGCTGACCTGGATGTCAGCCTGGTTGTCCCTCTCTCATCCCACCCCTCTCTCTAACACAGACTCTCTACCTCTCTCTACCCCACCCCAACCCTTAAATATGTTATCACAGAGGCGCAACCATCATCAGTGATTTCCTCGGCCATGGCCAGAGGCAGATTCAAGTTGGAACCGGGGAAGCTTCCAGCAGCTTCTTACAGGAGCCACCCCTGTAGCCCCTTCCCTGCTACCAAAACCCTGCCACGCAAACCAAATCCAGCAAGAGACAGAGAGATAACAGATTCCCATCTACAACCCCAGTATAAACCATTTAAAAAAAATGGGCTGTCATCTGTCAGGTAGTGGTTTTGCTCATTGTTGCTTACTACTTGAAGGATGGATGCAAAAGCAGAGAGATGATATATTGTCTTGGTCGTGTCAGTGGAAGATGCCAGGTGACATTGGGAAAAATACAGAAAATTACTTACAAAGGTAAAAGTAATTTTCTTGCACAGGTTGAAAAAGTCCAAGTAAACAATGAAAGCTCAAATCATTGAGTATCATTAAAATGAAACAAGAGGAAGATTGCTTGAATTTAATTTTACATGAACTATGCTAAGTGATTCTCTTGAGAAGAGAGATACCTGGATTACATTTCTTCTTAAATACTAGTTCTAAGGGAAGAGTATTTTAACCACAGAACAGCCTCCAAAATAGGATCTTTGAAATTCCTAAAAGATATACTGCCTGCTTTTATGTTTCCTTTCTCTTCTGATGAGAAATTGACATTTACAACTAGCTACTCCATCATAGATAAATATAATCAAGAGAACAGGATAAGGCCAAAATTACGTTCCATCTTTTCAAGTAGTAACATGGGGTTTATGCATCATTACTTTAGGCATTATTTCAGACCTGAGTCCTTTTGCTCTTTCATAAAATTAATCCAGTGGGTAATATAGACAGAAAGGTGGGGACTGGAACTCCACAGTTCACTCCTGAGAGCCTGAACGGATGACTTGATACACATTTATTTTTTTATTCTTCCTCAAAAACACTTGCCAAAAAGTCAGATAATGCTTCAGGCAGGCAAACTATTTTTTCTTTCTTCACTTGGGTACTGTGCGATTAAAATATTAGTGATGAACAGACAATGTAGTGATATATCTGCCAAATAACTAGGGCAAATACATAAGATACTATGCTGGTTTGGGAGGGGACACTGATGTTCTACCACAGAGATTTTAGTTGATCAAGATGTGTCTTGTTAGCCAATGAAGAGGACTCCAGAGTAATAAACATTTAACCACTTCCTTAAGTCAAAATTCTGAGTACAGCTAGTTAGCTAAGAAATCTCAAATAATTAGTGCATAATTAATGTCTGATGGAAAGTGAAGTCCGGAACAAAAACTCCTTTTTGAGTACTGTATATTTTTCCAAATAACTCTATGGCCGAAGGTTTTCTTGTTTATTGTTTATACTAAATTCAACCTGGGTTGCCAACTTTTACTAGACCTACAAGAGGGTGGAGTGAAATGAAAATACCATGTAAAAATCTGATCAAAGAAATTATGCTTTCTTGTCTTATAGTGAAGCAGTGATTGCACTATCTGTGTTAAACTAGGGACTCTTACTTGAAAAGCAACATCTTCCATAACTACTCACAAAGTCATGTTTACAAGTGATTTTTTTTTTTTTTTTTTGGTAACACAGAAAACTGAAGTGGTTTCTAAAACTAGATTTTAAATACTTAACTTCTAGGCAAATTGAAAGAGTGGTCCTTAGTACTGTATGGAACATCCATCCAGCCTT
>NW_010256691.1:0-11758 GCF_000690775.1 Eurypyga helias | reverse complement strand
GAGTGCGCTCTAGTCCAGTCGAAGACCCTACAGAAGATTACGGAACCGATGATTATTCAGGTGCGTACATTCATTTACTCTGGTTGTGCATATGCTGAGCACATAATAGCTTGAAGGAGTGACCTGAGACTCTGCATATGTAAAAAGTTAGTGAAACGGATTCTTATTTTAAGATCAGAACTGTTTGTTTTGTAATTTAAAGTTAGATATATACATTTCATCCTTTTGTGCTTGTAAGCATAGTTACATATTTTTAAGCTATGAAGAATGAACTGCTTTTCATGTAAGTATATAAAAAATGTATATACATACATATATGTATGCACACACATATATATATGAAGAACATTATCTTCTACATCTGTGTTCTTTCTCACTGATCCCTATAGAAATGTTTCAGCCTTTTCATTAGGCTTTAATAGAGTTAGATTTTTGGCACTGCAGAGTGCCAAAGTGGGCAGTTTCCTACATGTACCCCAACATTACGAGCATCATGTAGATGGTTAGGGCTGATGAATTGTAAGTATATTTCCAGCAATCAAATATCAGGACCAAGTTTGGTTTAAAAGTTTCTGTTACTGTAGTCTCCTGCCACAGCATGTCAGACCCACAGTCCCTATTCTAGATTGAGAGCTGCTGAACTACTCATTTTGGCAGGTGATGAAACACTACTATCTCTGCTGTAAAGGTCACTAACTTCTTAAGTTTTTGTATGAAGCAAACTCAATTTACTTCAAGATTTTATGATATGAGGAGAAATTACAAGGTGGCGGCAATCTCAACACATTTCATTGACGAGAGAGCAGTGATCCTGGAAGTTGTAACTTCACCCACAGGCTTTCTTCACTTACATAAAGGCAAGAGTTGATGATTTTCTCCTCCCATAGCATGAGGGACCGATTTGAGAACTGTAGACGTAGAATCACAGAATATCTCAAGTTGGAAGGGACCTGTAAGGATCATCGAGTCCAGTATGAGTGTGGGTGAGATGGAAGACGTGCTAATCAGCAAGTGTTAGCTGAGGCTTTTGCAGCATGTAGCAGCACAGAGGGGAGTGCGTCTGGGCCCTCGTGGCTGGTTCGCTGCAGTTGTGGTAGCCACTTAGACCAGCTGGTAACCAGCTGGTAACCAGAGTAGCCACTGATCGTGTTGTTCATAATTCATGTTGACCTGCTTCTTATAAGTGATTTTGCTAATAATTACTTATTATGAATTACAGAAGCAACTTTTCTTTCTGGTGGAGCCAAAGTACTATTTGGAATTCGAATCAAACAGGCAGAGTAATTGTGTTCTGCATTAAAATACTGTGTTTTAAGGGGTGCTAAGTAGTAAATGAGAAGTTTCAATCCCTTCACCCCCTATATTCTGATTTTATTACAGGACCCTGCAATGCAGAATGCAGTAAAGTAGGGTGTGATGGGCCAGGACCAGATCATTGTACTGACTGTCTGCACTACTACTACAAATCTAAGAACAACACACGGTAAGACAAAGAGAAAAAATCTTTACTTCATAGATGGCTTAGTGAATAACTTGACTTCCATTCCTCTTCTTTTTGTTGCAGTCATGGATAATTCATTTTCCACTGAATCTGACAAATTTTCTTAGGAGTTGGAAAAAAAAACCTAGCTAATCACAATTTAAAGTACATCCTTCAAATCCCTTTTCTGATTATTTCCCCATCTCTTGATTTTTTTTCATAAGAGGTTATATATATATTACTGTGATAGCTACTACAGCTCCTATGATTGAGTTTGAAAATCAGAAGAAATGTAGGTAGTCAAAAATGATACTGTATGACTGTCTGACAAGACATTTGCCAGTAAGATAGGATATGCTGTAAGGAAATAAATGTAAGAGAAGAGGCAGCTTGATGCCATGCTTTGGAGGGTTACATCTTAGTAAACATGTGATCATTAGAAAAGCAGCAATGCTGAGAAATACTTCTGCTTTGCAGTCATGGTCCAGGAATGTGTGGCAGGTTATTTCATTAACGACTCTGCCTTCTCTTCCCTGCTGTCTGCAGGATCTGTGTTTCGACCTGCCCACCTGGTCACTACAATGCAGACAAGAAACGCTGTAAAAAATGCTCACCCAACTGTGAAACCTGTGTTGGAGGCCATAGTGACCAGTGCATGACCTGTAAATCTGGCTACTACCTGAATGAAGTAACCAATAGCTGTATTACCAACTGCCCTGATGGGTTTTACCTGGATAAGAGTTAGTATTTCTTGTTGTTTCTTTATTGTGGGCTACAGAATTTGATCTGGGGAGGTTGCTGGAATATTTACAAGCCGGGAAAATGTATGTTGGATGCATCTATCTCTTATCCTATTCTTTTTACTAAGTTGTTGCTAAGTGTGATCAAGAAGATCCTCAAAAATTTTCCTTTATTTTAAAAACTCTGCTTAGTGCAAGGATGTCTCTTCTGCTTGTGGCTGCAGTAACAGTAGCAGAACAAGGGCAGTTCAAGAGCAAGTCAGCTGCGGGACAAGCAGGATCACTGCTCCAAGAAGGGGCAGGCAGCACCCACATTCTGAACATGAGGCATTCCCCATTCCCCCAGATGCAAATGTGGCACCAGAGAGAGCTAAGGAATCGACTATGGCCACTGAACTGGAGCTTTAAGAACAATAGGCTCCTCAGATGTAAAATGAGGTTACAGTTATTTTTTCCAACACACACAAGTACCTGCAGTGAAGTGATGACCCGAGAGCAGTAATTCTCTGCCATGTGAGACACCTGCCTTCAGTTTCCTCCCGTGATTGCCAAGTAGACTGCCCATGTTTAATTTCCAGCTTTGGCTTGTAAAAATACTTAGACATATGTTCAAACATGTGCATAAAACTGAAGTGACTTCAGTTATCTTTAGCCCCATCCTTAGTAGATAAACGTGTGCTCAGGAGATTTGTTCATCTAGGTACCTAGCTATTGGTTTCTGCATCATGAAGCTGTGTGTTCATTTCTGAGGATTAGTAAAAACAGGTACTACTTTAATTGTTCCATTTTTAACTGTGTGAGATCTACAGTAAAGGGAATTTCTTTCCACCCAATTAAGATGGATAGATGAAAATTTAGGATTAAGTGGGAACATTGGGTTTTTCTTCTCAGAAAGGTACACAGCACTGCATCTCAAAAGACAGCAGGTCTGAAGAGAGAGAGACATCTCTTAAGGTAGGGAGCTCTTGAGATGAAAAGTCACCTGTTAAGTGAATTTATGTGTTGACTTTGTTAAGATCAGACCTGTTCTTGCAGGTATGTCTTTAAGCACTAGATCAGGTAAGACAGGACAGGCTGCTTGCATGGGAAGTGTAAGAGGTAAACTGAAGGACAGTCTCTGGGACACATGGCAATCCTTACTTCATATCACTGCTGCATGAAAAGATTATTAAAGTCCATGTTATAAATAGTTAATGTAAACTAAAAATGTTTATGAAGATTTTTTTTATGACCTCAAAGCATATTTTTCTCAGGGTACACCTATATCTTCAAATGTTTAGAAATAGATTAAACCATTTGATTTTTTGATGGAAAAAACTAATGACAGTCAGAATTTAGCTAGTTTAGTCGAGCTTGCTACTTGTCTTCCTGATCTCAAGCTAGAAAGCAATGTCATGGAAGAGTATATCCATATAATTTTATTAAACATAACTGACCAAGGTTTTCTGGGCTGTTTTCTTTTTTTCCTTTGTAGATAAGATTGTTTGCAGAAAATGTAGTGAAAACTGTAAGACATGTGTTGAATTCCAAATCTGCACAGAATGCAAACATGGCCTAAGGTAAGGAAATGATGGATGTAGGTAAATACAATACCTGAAGAGGCTTTACAAGGCTGTGGATACACAATGAACATCAGATAGCTATTTAACCTTGAATGGCCCTCATTTCATGTGTTCCATGGCTGTTTAGGTTTTTTCTTGTGCTACTATGTTCCAGTTTGGCTAAGAATGGATTTTTAGACCTTTCATTTCAGGTAAAATAAAAGCCACAGTCATGTGGAAAGCTGGCTTCTTCACTTTTTTGACCTACACTGTGGCAGTCAAGGATTATTTTAGAGGTAGAGCTGATGAATCATATTAATCTTTCTGATTCATTCCTGTGATAGTTAGAAACTATTTTCTTATCTTTGTTGAATTTCTTCATACATCCAGTCATTCACTTATCTCAAGTACCTCAGGCTCAATTCTATTACAGTATAGTGTGTACATATTTTAAACAGCAGTGGGTATTTTTTTCTTCAAAGGGCGACTTAATCATTCTTGAAACTGATAGGTAAAACCTACAAAGCAGCAGTACACATTCCAAGCTCCGTTATGAATGAATGACCTTTTGATCCGAACCACAAAGGTCAAAAATCTTATAAAACTCATGACAGAATGTATGCTGGCTTTATGCCACCAAAAATAATGAAGTCAGTATTCAGTATCTGTAGGGGTTCTTCTTGCAGAATATGAGTGTTCTGCAAATTTTTTAACACTGAGCTTTTATTTTCCGTCAGTGTGGATTTTCATCTCAGTAAAAGCTGAATGTTGTTTCTTTCTAGGACATCAGTAGCTGGATTTCTTTACACTTTGTAAAGGAATTCTAATTTCTGTGTATTTATGTTATATCTAGATTTTCTAGGTGCCTGCACCATTTTTATTACAAATATCTATTTTTTAAAAAGTGATGCATTTAAAAGGAAGTGTAATTTAATGGGAAGGAAAGCATGGGATTGGATCAGAACATGGGTCTATTTACACTCTCTGGAGATACAACATTTTAATAACATTTTAAATGTCATGAAGTTTGCAGTCCATGTTAAGATTTTGGAGAATTTTAACAGACTTATTGTGATCTTCTGTGTATTTGCAAAATCAAATTAGTAAATGAGCAGTTTAGAAGTTCCTGCAATGGGCAAATATGTCAGGAGACCAAAGATTACATAGATGTGTGAGCTTATAGAACACAGTTCTGGTAGAAAATTTATGCCCACTTCTTTTTTTTTATTTCTTGGGAAATTAGTTTCCTTGTCCATTAGCACAAACAGCAGCTTGTAGCACCACTACAAGAAGAAAGTAGAGCAGTCCATTCGGTGTGAGAAGAGGAAAAATTTAAATATAAAAAATCAGAAGAAGTCAAATTTCATATTTTCTTGGCAAATATTAGCAAACTGAGATTGATTTTCTGTAACATTTTGAAAAAAAAACACCATCTGTGTGTCTGTGACAGATACATGGAGCCTTGCAGGACATGCATTTCATATTCCGCAGTTGTTAGAAACTTGCTGCGTTTTTTTAGCAGAATTATCAATGGGCAGGGCCCTGTGAGGAACTTGGGAGACCTGGATTCCAGTTACTACCCTGTTAAATAAAATTGGTCAAATTACTAGTTTTCCCATCTGTAAAAACATAATGCTACCTGCCTTGTAAAGCACTCTGAGGTGTGTGACTGGGGAAAAATAATAAGAAAGCAGGAGTTGTTAAGTTTGTTGAATTTGTAATTTTATTTTTTTTTTCTAAACTGGGACCATATATACCCTTGAAAATTTCCAGTGATGCTGAGCACACACATCTGCAGTTGGATCCAGTCTGTAAAATAGGGTTAGCATTCACTCAGGGTGGTCATCCCTAGAGCTGACAAGCATTTTCAGAGAAAGTGTTAAATTGGATGAAAACTGAGGTTCCACAGAAGATGGTAAACATGGCAGAGAAGTCCTAGCATAAAGAAACCCCGCACAACAAAACCACTGTAGGCACCTTATAACATGAAAGCATAAACAGCTACTTAGAGGAAATAGGACTCTATGCTATTTCTTTTCCTCTGTTACTCACTCTTTTGTGCTCTTCAAAAGTGCCTGCGGGCAGAATACCTCCAACTGTAATCTTGACAAATATCCAACCCACTCAGAACCGGCATTCAGATAGGAGGTTTCAAAGGGAACACTATTGCAGAAAGAGGTGGTGATTTCCTACCCTGTGAATCTATTCTTAGCCCGTGCTCAAACACAGTATCAGGAGATGCTGCCGGTCTTTCAAGAGAAGCACGAGATCTTGTTAACAAGTCCCTCAGCAGGTTTTTTTAATACAGTAGTGCTGACCCTGTGCCAAATTCCTCATGGGTAATTGCATTTTACATGCCTGAATTTTTAGTGCTCTTTGGCATTGTTCGTTTTTTTCCCTGTCCGCTACTACTTGGTAGTATTTACAATGAGTTTGTAAGCAGCTCCTGTATTTCACCATGGGCACTTCATTCCCACTTGAAGTGATTGCTGCCTCCAAATTCATAAAATATGACCAATGAAGGAAGCTGATGTATCCTAATACATGACTTGTTCTTTTATTAAAAGAGAAAGACTGGTTTATGCGTGACCTTGTTGTCCTCTCTTGCTGTTACCTTCCCAAACACTGTGCTTTTTCCCCTTTTTACAATAGTTTGCATGGCACTAAATGTGCTATCCGCTGTGAAGATGGAAAATACCACAATGGCAGAGAATGTGAACCATGTCACCGTTCCTGTGCCACATGTGCAGGTACCCCACTGGTGTTTATCTGCATCATATCCTTTCCACTATATTTTTGGCTCTGATTTTATTCTACTATGTCACAGTTCCAGTATAACATGGTTGTTTACATATAAAATCTTAATTCTTGTGATAGTTCTTTAATATATTTTAAATACAGCAGAATTCTGTCAGCTAACATCTAAAAAAATAATCTAAATTTTTAAATTGAAAGTATGCATACACGCTTTTTTTTTTCCCCCCCTTTTTTTCCTCCTCTTAGTAGATCTTATTCTGATTTCCAGTACTGCCCACCATTTTCTTCCTGGGATGGAATAATGACTGACAGATGTTGTGTGAGCCTTAGAATTAACAAAAGCCATTTCTTTTAGAAAAATGTATACTGAAATTACGTAATGTTGTTTCTTCTAACGATGTACCTTTATTGCTTGATGTTGCTGTTTGAAAGAAAGTAAGGCAGGCAAAACACAGTCTCTAAAATTATAAGATTTTGCTACAGTAAGAGGAGATGCCCATTAGGCAATAAGAGGAGCTAGCCAGTAATACAGTGAATTTTCTCTTTGGTTTAAGGTGCTGGAGTAGATGCCTGTATAAACTGCACACAGGGTTATTTTATGGAAGATGGAAGATGTGTGCAGTCCTGTAGTAGTGGTTATTACCTTGATCACTCTACTGAGAGTGGATACAAAAGCTGCAAAAGGTATGATCAGTGGCTAATATATGTGTCTGATGTTTTGCACTATATTACTGTGTTGAAAAAGGTAAAACTTATGAGAACATAAAACACCGCTGACTTCAAAAAATAGGAAAAATATATTCCATGCTAAGCAAATGAAGAAAAAGCTTTTTTTTTTTTTTTGAGTTATATTCTTGCAGGTTTTCTGCAAGTGTTTTTGTTGCACATGTATGTGTGCTCTTCATTTTTAAAAAGCCTGTAGTGAGAATCTGAGTAGGTATGCGTAGAAATGTAAATGTTACAAACCTGTCAGACGATCTGCGTTTCTCAGTAACTAAACAAAATATTGAAACTGAACTTTTTAAATTGCAAGTTAATTGCTATTCATAAGGACCATTTCAGTACTTCAGCTGCATATTCACAGATGTGGCACACGGACATGACCAGACTGCTGTCCCAATAGCTCACCTGACTCAGCGTACAAATGGGTGGATAAATCTTGGACAAGGCTGTGCAAGGAAGGGACATTTTTTTTTTTATTCCTTTCTTTGTTAAACAAATTCCATTTGTTGCCCTTTGCAATCATTTATTATTGACTCACTTGGAGCTCAGGGCAGGAAGGGAATCACCATGTTTTCTACACAAAAAAATAATTGATACACAATGAAGATACGATGGAGCCTGAAGGGTGATCAAAGGACTGGGCAGCAGGTCAGTCTTTTCCGTCCTGTGGCTTTCGCTCATGTATGAGCTGGCGCATGTATGCACGATCAGTTTAATGCTTTTGTTGATTACTTCTGCATAGTTCCAAACTAGAGTTATATGGCTGTGTAGTAAAAAAGTGTGAATAGAAACTGGTTGGAGGAAAAGAGCAGGACTGGGCTGCAGGGGGAGGTGTTGTTTTATTATTATTAATAAATATTATTATCATAATTATAGTAGTATTGATATTACAGCAGCTGATAAGCTCTAGAAAAAGCAAACAAGCCCTTTGCAATAAAGAAGAGGTCTACCAAGAACTCTTGTATTTGGTGAGGCCATAAAACCAACTCCTGCCATTGTCTTTCAGATGTGATGCCAGCTGCTTGGATTGCAGTGGTCAAGGAGACAGAAACTGCACGAGCTGTCCAAGCGGCTATAACCTAGACACTGGTGTCTGCGTAGTGGGAACAGTCTGCAAGGATGGTGAGTGCAGTTCTCTGAAATGATCCATTTTACCACTGCCAGCTGCTTCTTTTACATGTATCGGGTTGCTTTTGTCTGGTTCTTTTGTTACAGTCTTGATTTGAGGTCTACGTTACTTACTAATCTTTTCAGGTTTATGAAGAGGAGAAAACTAAATTTGTGTGTATTAACAAGATTAGTCATGTCCACTTTATCTGAATTTTCCTAAAATAGCTTTCCCCCCTGCCCAGAACCTACTTTTCCTTCCCTACCTGTTTTTCAAAAGCCATTGCTTTCAAAAGGGTTTTATATTAAGACCTTAGTGTACTATCAATAGAATCACATTTATCTATTTCACCACTTTAAACTGTGAAAATGCTGGTAAGTAAAAAGGATTTTAGGTGCCTGTAGTATTGCCTGAGTTATGTGAAAGGATGATGAGAACAAAAGAATTCTGCAACAGGGAGCACCCAAGTTGTGGTGGAGATTTAAACTTCCTCCCAAGTTCTCTGTGGCAACCAAGATAGCATTCTTGCTGCGTATGACTGGTTTAATTATTCACTAATATGCATTCCTTTCAAATGTCATAATTGCAGAGACACGTAGATAACATCGTGCTACCCTAAAAATGTTACCATGCGAATTACAGCCCAACAAGTGCAGTCCAAAAGGAGAATCATACCAGAACAAAGCCCAATGTTAAGCCATGTGGAAGATGCCCGACATCAGATGTACAAAAAGCTAACAATGGTTCTTGGGTCCAGCTCATTTCTGCTGGGTTTAGTAGGAGCTTTACCAAAGACTTAAAAAAAAGGGCCAGAAAGAGTGCAGGGTTGAGTCTTGTTTCTGTGGACCTTTACAG
The DNA here is from genome assembly GCF_000690775.1 of Eurypyga helias. Classification (NCBI taxonomy): domain Eukaryota; kingdom Metazoa; phylum Chordata; class Aves; order Eurypygiformes; family Eurypygidae; genus Eurypyga; species Eurypyga helias. The sequence continues at coordinate 2,554 of NW_010256691.1, read as the reverse complement.
CTCCTGTTGGAATTTAGGCCTTCCAGCTTTGAGAAGGGCCCATTTCAGTACTGTCTCCCCCATTTTTCCAAGCACAGCTTCCATTAACTGGCAACAGGTCAGTGTGTGGCTCTGCTGGCGATGGCGATGCACCAGGCGGGACCCCAGCACACGGCACAGGTTCCCAACAGCCTAGGGTAGCCAAGGAAAGTCCAGAAGGTGGGGGGGTGTCTCTTAGTTTACAAAGCATAGGGGGGGTTCCTTTCATTATTTGGCAATCAAGCAGTGGTTCCTAGTCTGACTGACTCCGTAGGATGGGCATTTCCGTTGAGAATGTTTTATTCTTTTCTGTGGTTTAACTGTTTTATTCTTTTGATTCATAAAAATTTAGAATAAATTCCTTCACTGTAAATATCACTGTTTTCTAATTATTCTCTTTCTAACCTTTTTTTCCTTTTCACAAATGGATACCAATCATTCCCTGTTGGACCACACAATATCTCTTCCTGAAAAAAATAAAAATTAAAAATGCTGTTGACTGAAATTCCTTTTGATGGACCCAATTTCCTCCTTGCTACCTGCTCCTGAATGGTCTCTTCAACCAAATCTGCCTGTCTGACCAATTAAACCTTCCTCCATTGTACACGCCATGCTCTCCAAACCTTCAACCTCCCCTCCTTCTCTTGCTGCTGCCCTCCGGAAGCCACGGAAGAGTCCTGGGCCGAGGGAGGATTCTGTATGCTGGTGAAAAAGAACAATCTCTGCCAGCGGAAAGTGCTTCAGCAATTGTGTTGCAGAACATGTACGCACAAGGGGTGAACTGACACCTCCCAGTGTCCTCCTGCTCCTGTAGACTTATAGATTAATCCATATTATTGAAAAAGGAAAAAAGGAAAAAAAAAAGCCACCTCTCTCTCTCTTTCTCCCCCCTCTTTGTCTGGGGAGATGGTGAACTGTTTGTTGGAACTTAAATGGAAAAACTACAACACGCCTACCTTTCATAACTGGGTGTCTAGAGCTGAGCATCCAGGATCACAGAGTCAGTATTGTGTGACCAAAGCATTTGATGCCAAAATTAACATTTAACTCATGATTTGATTTCCTGTCAACCTTAGGATTATTCTGTTTTTTGAAGGTCGTTTTACTTCCCTTTTTCTCCTGCTTCTTTCCCCTTCAAGATGTTTAAAGAGTGTTTCAAGAATACGACACAAGTTTACATGGATTAAAACTAAAAAATACAAAAATGTTTGCATCAGTCTTTTTTGTGCTATGTGTATTGACAGGGGGAACTTGAGTTCCTGAGGGGATCAGAAACATCATTAGTTGCAGGACTAAGTTCTGCCCCTTTTGTAACAGTATTTAAAAAGAAAAAAAAAAGAAGAGTGAACGTTTCTGCACACATGTCTTTCTTACTTCCTCTGCTGTGTGCTGTTTTTTGTATCACATGCAGTATGTATATATATGTTTTCCCAAAATGTGGTTTTGGTCATATAGATTTCATTTTTAGACAGCTAGCTTATTAACAGATATGCTAGGATTTTTATTTTATTTTTTTAAATTGTTAAAGCTATTTCAAATAAACTTTAAAAAAAAAATCATTGTTACTGTAGTGAACAAATTCAAAAGATACTACTTCTTTTGGTTTGCATAAGCGAGAGTAATGTATACGCTCAGAAGTCGGAAAACATTGCTAACATGTAAGAAGTATTCATAAATTATTGTTGTCTTGTAGCGTTCACAAAAAAGGGGATATTATCATACAGCTATGTGGAGCTATTTCATAGTGCCCATACATAAATGCCAGTGTGACGATAGGCGACAGGATGTGTTTACGGGACTGGATTTATAATTGTGCCAAATACATCTCCAGGAATAATTACGTACAGGGCAATAAATCAGTGGTTCTCTTGGCGTAACAATCACGTCATGATGGGCCTGAATCTGCCTTTAACTGCTCACGGTAGAAATTTCAGCGGGAATAGTCCTGCTGAGGCCCACGGAGTTACCTCACTGTAAAACCACCCTGGGTGGAGAGAGAAGCGGCCCCTGCCTCTCCCTCATTCCCCAGGCACACAGCTGCCAGTACAAATTTCCGTTTCTCGTACCTTCATCAGCTTCACTTAGCACACTGTCCGAAAGGCAGTCATTTAGTGGAAAACAGAAAATTGAACTTCAAAGATACTGTTTTCAGGGGATAATATTTAAAATGTACTAAGTGTCTGTCTTAGTTGTCTTTCCAGGGCACACAAATAGAAAATGGATTGCAGGTGTTTAAGCGTGTAAATGTTAGAAAATAAAGAGGATCAGAAATTATTGTGGAACTTTTACAAACGAATGGATACAAACTTATAGGGGTAATGTGCCACCTTTAGCAGAGAGCAGATAAACTCTTTACAAGCTGGTTCGGTATGACAGGGAACCAGTGAAGCTCCTCTGGTGTCCATTACAAATTTCCTGATGAATATTCAAATCTAAAATAATTCAATTTGTACTAGTTTAACTACTAGTCCATTACTGCCTCATTTCTCAGTATAACATGTTTAACTAGAACATAATGCTTTCAAAGTTTAAGTTA
>NW_010256690.1:544-2549 GCF_000690775.1 Eurypyga helias | reverse complement strand
CAACCACACACTCGGGGTTCCCCCACCCAGCCAGTTCCTTATCCACTGAGTGGTTCATCCGTCAAATCCATGTCTCTCCAATTTAGAGACAGGGAGTGTTTTTTGTTTTTTAGTTTCACTATAAATCAGTAGATTCTGATTTAAAGAAAAATCTCTGCTCCTTTCATTGCTTGTTTTATATACAGATATGGTGAGATGCTATCTGAAATATCACGTGAAGTGTAACTCTTTCCTGAAGGCGACCACATTAAATTAAACTCAACTAATGTCTGAATCAATACTTCCTAAGCTTTCTCACCGTTCCCTAGCTACTTGCTTCTGTGCCTCAGAAAAGATGCACTGTAGCTCCATGCCTCTCTGGAGAAGTTTGCATCTACCACTTTGACTTTGTAGTGTACATGGAGAAATAACTCATGCATTAAACCAGATGTCGCTAAAAATATGCAGATGAAGCTTCTTATGCAAGATGATAGGAATTGAAAAAAAACCAGAAAAGAACAAACAGATGCAGCCTTGAAAAAATGTACCCATAAAATTTCATGGTATTCAGCTAGACATTGCTTAACCTTCATTACATAAAAATACCAGCGATGTTTTGTGACGCTCGTTGAAGCCTTTTGCTATAACTGGCAAAGAGTTTTTGAAATATTAGCACTCACTTCAAAAACTTGAAAAAATAGTTTAGTTCACAGCAAGAAAGCAAACTGCACCTCAGCAGATTGCTGATGCATTTGCACATGACTGAAAACCCGTCTTCATCATGCTGAGGCCCCCTCCTATAGGATCTATCCATTATGCCTATGGAGCTGTGGGTGATATCCTGCACAAAGAACAAAAACCAGGGCACTAATGGATAACAGCTATAGTAATTGCTGCTGTCCAAAATGTTTAAAAAATTCTTAAATTAAAGAGACAAAGCCAGTTCCTTTCTCCATGCAATGCTTTCCATGCCAAGGAAGTTTAGTAGCAGCCTCTAGGGCTAGAACAATACCAATAGGAAAATTATCCTCCTCAAGCTGAATGACTGGCACTTGTGCTCTGCATCTGGGAAATTGAAAGCACATATTCAAAGAGAAATTAAAAAAAAAAGTAAACCCTAGAAGCTTGGTTGCTTTGCCCATTAGAGAGCCAGAGAGTTTAGAGATGCCCTCTTTATTGTCTGCTGTAGGGTAAGAACTGAATTTCTAGTAAGGTTTTACATTTAAATCAGCATTTTTTACAGATCTGCTTGGAGGCAGCATGCAACATATATAGAAATAACTGTCAATTATTCACACTGAGCACCTTTTCCCTTATTGCTGTTATCTTCTGATCCCTTTTTTATCTTCTTTCTTACAAAAGAAAAACAGACTGCTAACATCTCCTAAAATCAATCACAAGGAATATTTCACTATAGCTCTTGCATGCTATTAAACTAAAAAATTACTTAATATTTCATTTAGCCAAGCAGAAGACCTAACTAAAATAATTATTTCATAGAAACATCTTTCTCTAAGACATAAATGCCTTCCATCGTGTTTGGGTGGGTGTACTGTTTGCTGAGTAAAACATTGACTGGATGGCCGGACCTGAAGAGTTGTGGTGAATGGAGTTAAACCCAGCTGGTGACCGGTCACAAGTGGTGTTCCCCAGGGCTCAGTACTGGAGCCAGTTCTGTAAAACAAATAATTATTTCATAGAAACATCTTTCTCTAAGACATAAATGCCTTCCATCGTGTTTGGGTGGGTGTACTGTTTGCTGAGTAAAACATTGACTGGATGGCCGGACCTGAAGAGTTGTGGTGAATGGAGTTAAACCCAGCTGGTGACCGGTCACAAGTGGTGTTCCCCAGGGCTCAGTACTGGAGCCAGTTCTGTAAAACATCTTTATCAATTACCTGGATGAGGGGATCGAGTGCACCCTCAGTAAGTTTGCAGATGACACCAATTTGGGCAGGAGTGTTGACCTTCCTGAGGGCAGGAAGGCTCTACGGAGGGATATGGACAGGCTGGATCGAGGGGGAGA
>NW_010256690.1:0-295 GCF_000690775.1 Eurypyga helias | reverse complement strand
ACTGGGCACTGGTGAGGCTGCACCTCGAATCCTGTGTTCAGTTTTGGGCCCCTCACTACAAGAAAGACACTGAGGTGCTGGAACAAGTCCAGAGAAGGGCAGTGGAGCTGGGGAAGGGTCTGGAGCACAATCCTGTGAGAAGTGTCTGACAGAACCAAACTGAGAAATTTCTGCTTTGCAACTGCATCTGAATTTGCCCAATAAATACGGTGCTGGAGCAGTTATTCAACTTGAATAGACTGAATAATAGATTACCAAATGATTGGATGTTAATTCATTAACAATCAAATCAGAG
>NW_010256689.1:0-2823 GCF_000690775.1 Eurypyga helias | reverse complement strand
AGAAGATTTGTGGTAATATATAGAAGTCTATTTAAATATTTATTTTTTTATACTGCTTTTTCCCCATTTTTTAAATAAACCAAGAGAAATGGACTATATGTGGCTCCTCTTAGCCGGGTTCCCTTCAGGCTCGCTCTCAACCACCTCTGCTGCTCCCCTGCAACACCCTGGGGGCTGCCCCAAAGATCCCCAAACATCACTGCGGGCTGAGGATCACCATCCCCTGTCCCCTTGCTCCTTCTTCGTTCCTCTCCTGGGGGATGGCAAAGGCATTTTCCCTGAGGGGGTTCTTAAATCGATGCTCTCCAGCGGCTCAGCAGGACCGGGAGGGAGTGGGGAGCATCACAGCACAGGGACCATCATCACGTGGGGACCATCATGATGTGGGGACCATGGCAGTGTGGGGAGCATGACAGTGCAGGGAGCATCATGTCCTGGGGACCATCGCGGTGTGGGGACCATGACAGTGCAGGGAGCATCGTGCCGTGGGGACCATGACAACGTGGGGCACATGATGGGTGGGGAGCACGGCGAGGCAGGGAGCCACGCTCTGGCCATGCTGACAGTGCCCAGGGGTATGGGAAAACGCCGAAGAGGGGAAGAGGCAGAGGGAGACGAGCAAGTGTGTGCTGGGGGGACGCAGATAAAGTCACAGCCGCTTCCCAGGCAGCCCTAGGAGAGGCTCAGCAAAGCTTTGCCGGGGCCAAGACCACCTAAGGCTCCTCCAGCGCCCTGGTCCTCCGTGAGCGTCTCGCATGGGGCCGTATCGGTTAACAAGGGGCTGATTATACAGGAGACGTTGGAGCAGGATGATGAAATTTTCCTCCTCCTCCAGAGCCCTCGGGCCTCTGGCCAAACCTCCCAGGCATGAGACAGCAAGCGGATGAGCTAAGATCCTGTGTGATCATCTCTTGTGTCTCGGAGGAGCCCCGACCAGAAAATCATCACAAAAACTCAGAAGTGCCCCCAAAACCCGTCTTTCTCTGCCCCGCCGGGTCGCGCTACCCAGTTCTGTCCCCCAGCTCCTGTGGGAGGTTTCACAGCATCGTTGGCCCCCCGAACAGCACCGCTGCGGGCAGCCTTGTGCTGCTGGCAGCCTCGGGCCACGCCAGCGGTGACGGCAGAGGGAGCGGCGCCCAGCTCCTGCCCAGCCCCGTTGTCCCTTCCTGGGAGTCAGTGAGCTCCAGAACAGTGCTGGCTTCCCCATCTCACGGTGGAGGCCCCCAGGGACATCCCTGGATGCCGTGGTTGATCCCTTGGGCATGGTGTGGCTTTCTCCCATCATCCCATCCTGTCCCTGGGGAAGGGACCCTGGGTGTCCCCGGGGTGACTGCCCTGGAGGGTGCCCAGGCTTGCAGCCCATTTCCGTGGGTCACTTCCAGCCTGCACCATGAGATAAGGTGTCCCCAGACCCACACAAACCCCTCCAAAACACAGGGATGGGGCAGAGCACGGCAGCAGCCTGGGAGGAGAGAGCACCATCTGTTTGGGACAGGCATCATGCAACGGGCCCAGGTCCTGCAGCATGTGCCAGCACCAGGACAGCTGCCAAGGTCACTGCGACCTGTGGCTGGGGACACCGGGGTGTCCCCATGGCTGTCGCTACCAGGCCAGCATACGGCCAACATCTCGTACGCTGGAAGTGCCGGGCTGGACACCCCTGCAGAGCTCGTTTGCTTGCAAACATCCACAGCTCAGCCCTACCAGGGCCATGGCAGAGTCCCAGGGTGCCACCGACCTGTCCCCAGGGGCTGGAGGGGTGGCAGTGGCCAGAGGGTCGGGCTGAGCTCAGCAGGGCTGGGAGCTGGGCCGGGGACGAGGTCCTGTGCAGGGAGCGCAGCAGCGCGGAGCTGTGCACATCTGGATTTCTCACGCTTGTGTTCAACGTCCCTCCTCAACCAGATGGCAAAAATAAATAAATAGAATAAATCAGAGCCTCCTGACATAAATTGGGAACTCACGCCCGGGCTCTGCGTTTCATGAGTCTCCCTGGAAGACAGTCAAACACAGGCGAGGACAATGGGTTCACTTCTCCCGGTGTCGGGTCATTCCCAGTTAAGGCTCATTAGCAGCGGGCGGGGGATTAACTCTTCCTTCCCTGGAAATGCGGCGCCTGCTGAAGCGTGGATGAGACCCTAAAATTCCCAAAACCCCATCCCTCGCTCTCCCCTGAGGTTTTGGGGATGGGGCTGGAGATGGCCCCTGGCTCGTGCCATCACCCCAGCTCCTGGGAGCCAGGACACATTGCCCTGTGCTCGGCGGACGTCCCAAACTCCAGGGAGATGGAAAGGGCTTTTGATGACCTCAGCCAGCGGCTGATCCCACCCAGCTGGTGCTCTGGGGAAGCGGGCCAGCCCCGCAAGCCGCACTGTGAGCACCGGGGAGAACCGACACTGTGACTTCCCTGGTGGGACTGGCACGACACCTCCAGCCTCAGGACCAGAGGAACTATTTTGGCCAGGGTGAGAGCCAGAGGGGGCTCCAGGGAGCCATCCATTGTGATGGAAGCGATGCCTGTGCCCCGATAATGGAGCAGTCTGACCACCGGCCCCGAGCAGTGGGTCAGTGCTGCCTTCAGGGAGCGCCGTACGTGAGGAGCTGCTCCTGCCCACGGTGAAGTCAGTGCCGCTGCCTGGGTGTGACTAACTGACCTCAGACCTTGGCCCCGCGGCGCGGATCATGTGCTAACTGACGCCGCGCAACCCGGCCGGACGGGTCCACACCGCTGCCCCAGGGCCACCGGCCAGACAGGACTTGCCCTCCGTGGGCTGCAGGTGCGGTCCCGGGGCACTGTCAGCTCTGCATCCCCCGCGGGAAGGGCGG
>NW_010256688.1:0-841 GCF_000690775.1 Eurypyga helias | reverse complement strand
TGGCTTTACTGATCTGATCTCTAACAACATCCTAACAACAAGTTATTACTCAAGCAAACTTGAGGAAGATAATACTGGTTTTAGTGATAATTTTTTCTAGATACTCTGTTGGAATTTGTTCATTTTTTTGCTTTCCACTACATGCAAACAGGTGCACCTTGCACAAATTTGCTTAGGCTGGAAATTTGACAAAAACATTAGCAAATGAAATGTATCACACTTAGTTCTTGATACCTGAAAATATCTTAAAAATTATGGAAAATGTTTATGTCATTCTGTTAACAAAAATGTTCTTAATAAAAGCTGAAAGTATAACCTTCTTGTAAAAGTCTTTTATGCTTTGCCTAGTTCATTCCGATGACACTCTGAGGTTCAGACTTCACCCGTTCTGCTCAGCAAACATTTTAGTTTTACTAAACATTACACTGTTAATGAACTCACTGAAGTTAATGTAGGTATGAATAAAAATGGAATTTGGTATCTGGCTGACTTTTACAAAACAGACCAATATTAAAACACAAAAAATTTGGCCTCCCTCGTGGTCCCACTCCTATATAGGAATATACTATATTTTTAATAAATTCAGTAAAGTTATGAAAACTATATTAAAAGCTCTGTTTAAAGTATTTTGTTCAGCTAAAGACAAGCACAGACTTGGGTTGGGGAGGGAGCACTGGTCACCTGACCACACCCTTCATTAGCAATATCCCCCAGAGTGGCACGTCTCCTACTAAGACGATGCCAATTCTGGCTAAACTCGTAGACAACTTACATATAAAATACATTTAATTGCTTTGGGGTTGTTTTTTTTTGGCGCCACGTTGGTCGCCAAAAAGGACTG
>NW_010256687.1:0-4368 GCF_000690775.1 Eurypyga helias | reverse complement strand
TCCCCCTCCATTGGAGGAGGGGAGGAGGGGGAATCAGTGAGAGCAGTTTCATGATGTTTTCCTAGCTGGAGTTAAACCACGACGTAACTGCAGGCAGTGAGGTATGCCCTCCGTTTGCATCTACGTATCTTTGTGAAGTACCATTTTCAGCTAGCACCATTAAAACCAAGTGTTAAAATAAACTGGATTTAGAACCAGACTTTAAATTGCTGTATCACTAGTTTTGGGGTTTTTTTTCCTCTAATAAATAAAGTATTTTCAAAATATTACTTCATTTTTATTTTATCTCATCCTTTAAAATGTCTATTTTTTCATTTATGCTTTATAATAAGGACAAAATAAAAACACTGAGGATGTATGCTCACCATTTTTTTTACTGACAGGGGCACATGATCAACAAAGTTTGGAGATCACTGCCATAGAGCCAGAGCATGTTAGCTTAGTTCTGTGTTGCAACTCATTGTGGTTACATAGGTTGAAGTTCCTGTTTGTTGCCTGCAAGAATGGCCAGAGCACATTCATACCTGTCTGAAAAGTACCTTGGAAATGCTGGCAGTAGACCATAAACTCCAGTACAGTAGCTTTTGTCTGTTTTATGGAACAAGGTTATTGCTATCTCTTTGCACTATTAACAAAGAAAATCCCTTATTGTCAGACATCTAACATGAGAAAGTATGTTTATATGTCATGAATTTTGCAGAGGTTCACAGTAAGGTCTCGACCGTTTATGTGATCCAGGTACTTATCTACCAAATTCTCTGAGCATTAAAATTAATAAATAGATGAAACTTTAAAGAATTATTTCAGTCAACAATTTTAAATTTAAATATGCCTGCAGAGCTTTAACAGAAATGTTCTGGGGGGAAAAAAAAAAAGAAGAATATAATCTAAACAAAATGAATGTCTTTCTCCTGACTCCCAGCTCTCTCCAGCTGCTTCTTGCCAGAATGAAGTTGACTTGTATGGGCTACTGGGATTATTCCCTGTGCTTCTTAGTGTCTTTCTTGTTTAAAGGAGAGAGGGTAATGTTACAGTATATTAGTGTTACAGGTTGGTGGTTTTTTTTTTAAATGCTGAAGGTGCATTATCCTTCAGACCAATTGAAAACATGTAGCGAATTCAGAAGTAGATAGAAGTTATTTTTAAGGAGATTGTTCAATTCCAGTGAAGTCGAATGCGTATCCCTTAATGACGCTCCATGTATTCTCTCCTCCCAAAGAGAGCTAAAATAAAGCATTAAATATGCTTATGAAGGTACAGAACATTTTTTCATGCCAGATTGTTATTAGCTCTTGTGGGGATACAGAAAAGTAGAGTTTGATTCCAGGTGTTCTGTGGATTCCAGGCACAATCTGTAATGTTAAAATAAAAAAGGCAGCAACAGTAAAAAGTATTAGCACACACAGCCAAGGAGATGAGCTCTAGTCCATAATAAATAGATAATGGTGACATAATTGTCACCACCTGAAGGCGCCAACAAGTTGCCCAAAGACAGAATGAAACTGTTTGCTTAATTTCTGGCACAAACCACTTCAAGTACTTCTCAGGTAACCTATAAGGTTTTGTCTTCTGGTTTCCATATGGAATTAGGGACGTAATCTCAGACAGTACTGATAAACTGCTTATATTTTTCTAACATTTTCTATTAATGGATAAAATTGGATTTACTTTCTTAAACCAAATAGCTGGTATTAATGTGACCCTGGAGGTTTCCTCTGCAGGAAAAGAGAATGTGAAGCCAATGAATTGAAAAGATGCCACCATGGTATTTTTAACTACGTTGCTGTAAGAATGAGTGCAACCGCAGTAAGGCTGCTTAAGACAATATGCCAAGATGCAGCAGAATGCCTATTCAGAATTCCATTCACAATAACATAAAATAATGTGCAGAATTTATTTATAAAGGACTTGGTGTAAGAAATGGCAAGAATTATTGGGATTTAAGAAGCTTTAGGAAAAGACAGTAGAAGGAAGAAATTTCAGAATATAGAGGTCTGCCAAAGGAGAAGAGAAAAAGAAATTAATGAAGGCATTAAAGGTTCAAAAAGGTATGTACAAGAGCTAGGGGAAAACTTCTTTTCTAGAAGGACTTTCCACAGGTAGCTGGAGTATAGCTTTAGCTGACAATTGAAATCTCAGTGGAGGAAATATGTGAATCAAACTGAGACGCTCAAGTACAGTAAATTATCACCACCATATGGCATCCTTCTGAGGATTCTGAAGTAAATAAAGTGTGAAATAACAGCCACGCGTCATTGCAGGAAGCGTTGTTGCCAGGTTTTCTTCAATATTCAAAAAAATGTTAATATAGCTTCTGTAGGTTCTTTAAACTTGGAGGTCCAAGGGATGATCCTCAAACTTGAAATAGTGTTTAATCATATAGTAGTCCTAGAAAATAGGATGAAATTGCTATAATAGAGCTACTGCTTTATCCTGCTTTACCTTACATTAATGTAGATTAAAAGGGGGATGTAATTTAAAGTTAGCATAGCATATATTAACAGGATTAATTTAACTAGCATGGGTTAACTGAGCTATTAACTAGCTTACTTATCTAAATTCCTGATTTGAAAAAAGAATGTGATTATGTCTTCTAGACATTTTTAATTTGCTTGGGTTTTTTTTAAGAGATGAGGTTGCTCTCCAAAGCATTCAGCAGAGGACAGTCATGTACCTCATGACGAATTTGGGAGAATGAGCAATGTAATAGATAATAGTGCCATTATTAGTTCCTTAGGGGGAAGGAGGGGGAGAGAGAAAGAGAGATTAGAAGTAGAAATAATAGTTTAGCTTGTAACTTGCTTCTCCCCAGGTGACGGCAACCACTGCAGCTCACCTTATGCCAGAGAGTGCCATTTCAGCATCAACCGTCGTTTCTGTTGCAGACTTCTGGCAACTGTCTCACTCCTTCAAGCAGCCTTGAACTTCAACTTGCCACAGGAGACAGGGGTCCAAGTTTGTGGGCTTTCCACAAAAGCACAATTGTTGTTTGTAGCAAGTGCATGGTACCTTTTCAAAATACATTTAAGTAGTTGAAATATTTAATTAGTTTACCAGCTTTATTTTTCATTTTATCCTTTTTCCTGAGGCAATGGGTGACATTATCATACTAACTATATGTTCTATATTATTAATTTTGCATGTGATCCGCTTCCATTTCATGTGCCTTCCTGACATTTTCTAGGATTGCCTCTTCTCTTTTTGGTTTGGAAACAAAAGACATTCCTTCAGGAAGCATTCACTAATAGGTAGACTCAAGTGAGGTTACTTACAGCAATTAATAGTTGGCGAATTAATAGTAGGGCAGAATTCGGCCACTGCTGTCCTTAAGTGGTAGCAGCAGTAGTCAGATGTGGGTACATAGACACCACACAGTTCCTACATGTCTGCTTCTTTCTTTAACAGGAATAGCTTCCACAGGAATCAATGTTTCAGTGTTCTGAAGGTTGATGTCTCTTCCTCAAGGAAGTCTTTATTAAACAAGTCAACAGACTCTTGAGTTTAATTTGCAGGTGAGATGGAGGTTTAATTTAAAGCCTTAATTGGTATTTTTTGGTGCACTGATGGCCCAGAAAAGGGAAGGACATGGATCATACTTGATACTTTTACTTTAGCCAGATCATCATGGTATCTGGATCTTCAGCTCTCGCTTAGGGCAAATCTTCTGTTGCAGTATGCTTTAAGCCTATATGAAGGACATAGACCCTGATACTTTTGTTTTCTGGACATTTTTTTTTTCTTGGCCTGTTTGTGCTGGCATAGAAAATCTTACGTATGAGTATACTGCTTTAAGAAACAAGTGTTTGGAGCACTTGAAAGTGGCCAAACATCTGTTATCTTATTCTCTTTCTTTACTAAAATAATTTTTGATTGTGTATTATTTTCCAGCATATTCTTGTGCTGTTCTGAGCAGGAACTTCATCTTTAGACAGTAGAATCTGTTTGGTAACCATCAGAACCATCTAAGGGTGACCTAGTAAGTAGCTACAATTTTTTAACAAGTCCATGATTTTAGCTAAGACCCATCTTGAAAGAAGTATAGTAGTTTCAAGTGGGACAGTATACACCATCATGTGTATGTTTGTATGGTAGAGTCAAGTCATCAAGGACTCATTCTTAAAGCAGTGTTCTGCCTCTCAGTTGGTCGTTCTAGATTGGATTTATTTTAGGGGATTTATTTTTCGTACAGTTAAAGGCTGGACCGACTGCATCCTGCAAAAGTTTTAATTGTAGCATTAAGTTCTCATAACAGAATGTCTTCAAAAGACATAGGGAAGAGTTTTACTGGAATGAATACTGTAGTAGGCTCTTTGAAGATTCATGACGCTATGGACTGAAGTGACACGTGATTGGTGACAACCAACATGG
>NW_010256686.1:297-3005 GCF_000690775.1 Eurypyga helias | reverse complement strand
GGACCCAGGGAACTACAGGCCAGGCCAGGCCCATGGCTGGCAAGAGGAGCCTCCCTTCCAACTACAGCCAGAAACACCTCAGCAATGGAAGCCCCTGTCCCTGCTCCAGTCGGAGGCTTTTTCTGCACTACAGGCTGCCCGGTGTCTAAAACTTCAGCCAAGGCACTGTGAGCGATCGTGAGGGATGTTGGTACCCTTGTGGGGGCCCGTTAAACGTGTATTGGATTCCTGGCCACGTGACAGCAAACTGTGCTTTACCCTGCTGATGAGAGGAATTGTGAAAAACACATCCTTGACATCTGAAGCCTCCGTCCACTCATGGGCAGCTCCTTGTGTCAGTGTCACTATCCTGGCAATATTTGGAACAGCGGTGGGTAAAGGGGCAGAGTTGGCATTTAGCTGTCGATAGCCCAGTTCTGCTCCCTCCCTGTCGATTGCTGTGAGTGCCGCTGCAGGTCATGGATGTTGAACACTGGTGATCTTGGAGGGAGGCAATGGGATGGATGTTTCCAACAGACTCAGTTTCGCTGTGCCTGCTTTTCTCTCATTCAACACAATTCGGTCCTCCCCCTCAAGAGGGACTCACCACACACATTCAACTTACGTTTTGCCTGGTTGCCTGGAATATTCCTCCTGTGTTTTAACCCATTCTGCTGGTTCCCATGGGACCGTATGCACAGTCGTGTGTACCTCATCATCACTGCCGACAGCAGTTTCAGCTTGAACCAGAGGTTATAAAGGAATTACCAGAGATTCCCTCGAAGGGGGTCCCTTCGACATCATCATCATCACAGTTGGACCAGTCATCTCCGGCCGGTGTTTTGGAGTTTGGGTGACACAGGAACCTACAAATTTGCTGGGCTGGAGCAGAAGGTGGTGTCTTATCTAACAGCCAATTTACCCTTCCCAGTAATTGTTTCTGGAGGCTTTTGAGATGGTTATTCTCATTAAAAAGCTGATTATTTTCACTCACAAGTTCATTGTTTTCCATCACAAGTTTATCAACTTGCATTCCCAATTTTTCTCCAGTCTCCCTCTCAAAGGCCAATGATGACTTCAATACCTTATTTTCGGATATCAGAGTTGCATGTTTTGCATCAGAAATCTGACTGGGAGCAGGGCCTTCCTTAGATTCTTTTTGTGCACAAGATAAACAGGTGCCAAAAGCCGCACAAATAACACCTTCACCTTTTCCCACTCTGAGCTGTTGTGCAGCCTGACACTGCTCAAGGCACTCTACCACTTTCTCTTCATGATTCCATAATTTTTGGGCCCGCTCCTTCCCAGACCAGGGAGGGGAACAGTCACATTTTCGCAGCAGCTTATCCAAGGTAATCGTGCTGACTACACCAATTTTCTGTCACATCAAAGGGTAATTTGGCAGAAAATACACACCCATGCATTCTAACTTGTCCTCAGGTATCAAAGGGGCTGGGGGCGGCTGGGCTTAGATTCTCAATCTGGCACTATGAGACCAGCTGCGTTCAGTGTGACTGAACTGTCACGATTCCGGATTCATAGAACAAAGAGTGTTCATAGAATCAAAGAATGGTTTGGGTTGGAAGCGATCTTGAAGCCCATCTAGTCCCACCCCCCCTGCCATAGGCCGGGACACCTTGCACTAGACCAGGTTGCTCAAAGTCCTGTCCAGCTTCGCCTTGGACACTTCTAGGGATGGGGCATCCACAGCTTCTCTGGGCAACCTGTGCCAGTGCTGAACCCCCCTCTCCATGAAGAATTTCTTCTTGATATCTAATCTAAACCTCCCTGCTTTCAATTTAAACCTGTTACCCCTTGTCCTGTCACTACAGGTTCTTGTAAAAAGTCCCCCCCAGCTTCTTTGTAGGCCCCCTTCAGATACTGGAAAGCTGCAATAAGGTGTCCCCGGAGCCTCCTCTTCTCCAGGCTGAACAAGCCCAATTCTTGCAGCCTTTCATCATAGGAGAGGTGCTCCAGCCCTCTGATCATCTTCATGGCCTCCTCTGAACTGGCTCCAAGTGGTCAATATCCTTCTGATATTGGGGGTTCCACAGCTGGACGCCAGGAAGGGTCTCACCAGAGCAGAGTAGAGGGGCAGAATCACCTCCCTCGAGCTGCTGGCCACACTTCTCTAGATACAGCCCAGGATACGGTTGGCCTTCTGGGCTGCCAGCGTACACCGCCGGCTCCTGGTTTTTTTGTCCCTGGCCAGGTTCAATTCTGTCAGGTCTTTGCCTTTTCTAACCTGAACTCTGCCCTCTCAGACAACTTTCCTCTAATCCTCCCAGGCCACCTGTCCCTGCTTCCACCCACTGTAGGCTGCTTTTTTTTTACCTCAGTTTCCCCAGGAGCTGTTTCTCCACCCACACAAGCTTTCGGCTGCCTTTACCCAACTTCCTCTTCATTGGGATGCATCACTCCTGAGCTTGGAGGAGCAGATAATTGAATACATGCCATCTTTCCTGGGCCCCTCTTCCCTCCAGGGCTTCTTCCCAAGGAACCTTTCCAATCAGTTCCCTGTAGAGGCTAAAGTCTGCTCTCCTGAAGTCCAGGGTAGTGAGCTTACTGTGCAGCCTCCTCACCTATGTAAGGATTCCAAACTCCACCATTTCATGGTCATTGCAGCCAAGGCTACCCTTGAGCTTCACATCCCCCACCAGCCTCTCCTGGTTGGTGAGAACAAGGTCCAGCATGGCACCTCTCCTGGTCGGCTCCTCTATCACTTGGAG
>NW_010256686.1:0-217 GCF_000690775.1 Eurypyga helias | reverse complement strand
AGTCCCCCATGAGGACCAGGGTATGTGAACGTGAGGCTGTTGCTATCTGTCTGTAGAGGGCCTCATCCACTCGCTCATCCTGGCCAGGTGGCCTTGTCACGAAAGGGGGACTATGCTGAGTGGTTTAGACTGTTTAGAAGATCAGCGTCACAAATATTAGGGAAAAAGCTATTATTTTTAATATGGATCTGCGAGAAGCGTGACTTAACAGAATTCG
>NW_010256685.1:0-13045 GCF_000690775.1 Eurypyga helias | reverse complement strand
CTGCATGCTGCTAAATCATACTTAAACTGCCTCTTAACACAGAATTACACAGCTCCAGCCACACACTCACTGGAGTTATGTTTCTCCACACTCATTTGTCACAATAAAGCTTTTTTACTTCTGGATTTGCCCTGATAACTTGGACAGACACTTGTCTGCGAGGAGCTTGCAAAGCTCTACCTGCCCTAAGCTGCGCTAAAGAGAGGCTCAGAGGCATCCATCCATCTCTTTGGAAAACTTAATGACAACACAAACGACGACACAACCTGGGCTTTGGACCGGGACGACTTCCTTCCAGGCTGAATTGCCACTAGGTTGATAGCTATTGAAGTCTCCTCCTGCAAGATGGTTTACAGCACTCTGCACATCCACACCTACCTTCCCTCCTGTCATGCATTTTTAGCACTTCCAGAAAAAACACTATTAAAAATGCAATTTCCGCAATATTCCGCAATTCATTCTCTTTCTTGCTTTTATGACCTTTTAATATAAGGTTTCTTGGCTTAATGATATTCTGCCATTTCCATTGCTCAGGTTTTCATGGGAGGAGCAGTAGGCTGGAGATACCTCAGCTCTTTCTTGGTTGTGTTTACAGATCCTTCTCTCACACAGATTTCTGCCTAAGCTACAGGAGCTGTGTCCACCTTGATCAAACCCAGAGCTTTTGACTGCTAATTACAGTGACCTACGACACTTCCTTCTTGTATTCTGGGACACAACCCCACCTCACCAAGGCTTCTGCTACCAGGCAGGGAGAGTCTGTCAAGCCACACTCCAATCCTTTGCCAGTATTTTTTTTCCATGCAATTATGCTCTTACACATAATAAATTGCGTTTAGTTTTCTAGTTTTTCTTGTGAATGGGGATAATCTTAAGACTATAGACAGTGATAGGACAAGGGGTAATGGGTTTAAATTGAAAGTGGGGAGGTTTAGATTAGATATCAGGAAGAAGTTCTTCCCAGAGAGGATGGTGAGGCACTGGAACAGGTTGCCCAGAGAAGCTGTGGATGCCCCATCCCTGGAAGTGTTCAAGGCCAGGCTGGATGAGGCTTTGAGCAACCTGGTCTAGTGGAAGGTGTCCCTGCCCATGGCGGGGAGTTGGAACTAGATGGTCTTTAAGGTGCCTTCCAACCCAAACCATTCTGTGATTCTATGACAGTTTGCATTTTTAAATTTCATTTCTGCCATTAGTATGTCTCCCCTTTCCCTAGCCAATTTCATTTAACCGCTCGTTTGTGATACATACAGTGATGTATGGGGTATTATGATAGCAGCTCCAACACAGAAGCCCTTGCTTGCTATAGGATAAATGATTTATAGGTGTTTGCTAATGGATTCCTGGTTGGGGCCATGGGGGACTTCCATTTCATTTTGTACCAATGGTGAATTATGCAGAAGCGTCAGGTGTAAGTGGCAGTTGAGTAGTTTGATAAGTTAATGGTACCATACTCTATAGCCTTCCCCAAATTTGCCTTGCTATCGATCTTTATGGCACAACATCAACATCATTACCGAGGTTCATGTTTTGCGGCCAGGCAAAAGTAATTTTCCACTTACTACATTCCTCGCATGTTCCCACCCGATAACCTTCTCCCCTGCAGTGTTTTCACTTTCCTCCTACTGTAGCTCAGTTAATTTCTGATCAATGCAGCCAAATCACCATAAATAAGACTCAGCACGTGCAATGCCTTAGGTTTCTCCAATTGATTATATTTTATCTTTCCTTAAGGAGCAGACCATTAGAATGGTGTGCTGGTTTTAGTCAGAACAGAGTTACTATTCTCCACAGTGGCTGGTCCGAGGCCATGTTTTGGATTTGCCCTGGGAAGAGTACTGACAACACTGGTGTTTTTAGCTGGTGCTGTGGAGTGCTTGCACCAATTCAAGGGCTTTTCCAGCTTCTGATACTGCAGCTGCGTTCCCAACTTTCTCACTACAAGTAGCTGGGGGGACACACAGTTCAGACAGCTAACTCAAACTGACCCAAGGAGTATTTCATTCCTTAGCACGTCATGCTCAGTGCATAGGCCATGGGACCACAGATTTGTTTGTTCGTTGGTTAGTAGTTAGTGGATTGTTGGCTTTCTCAGTCACCCTCTTGCTCATGGGGCTCACTTGGAATCAGCCGTGATCTCTCTCTCGAGCTCTGACTCTTCCTACTGGAATCTGGCTGTGTATCAGTTGGCGAGTGGTGAGCAATCGTATTGTTTGGTTCCATTGTTCTCAATGCCTAATATTGTTATTGTTAATATTATTAGTATCACTAGAATATTCATTTTTATTCAGTTATTGATCTTAATTCATGAGCTTCCGTGTCTTTTCATCTGATTTTCCTTCTCCACTGGAGGAGGGGGGAGTTGAACAAGCAGCTGTGTGGTACTTGATTGCTAGCAGACGTTAAACCACCACACATGGAAATTACTTATTTGTGTCAAGATACAGATTCAAAACTAATGTGTGCACTGCAGCACAATTTATATAATTAAGACCATCCTGGTATTAAAACAGTCAAAGAATTTTTTTTTTTTTTTAAATTTGGCTATATCTAGATCAGGGAGACCCTCTCAGTTTCTGAGGTGGGGTACTCTGCCTGGCTGTACCTGGACTCCTTACCAGGGCTTGCACCGTGCACCTTAGAGAACACCAGTGCTTAAATACACACACACACATTTCCGAGGGGCCCGTGCATTTCTGTAGCTTTGCAAAGATATTTCAGTATTCTCATAAAGCATTTCTTTTTCTAACGTTTGGTCTTTTTTTCTCCTTGTTGCTTAAAAAATAAGAAAAATGTTGGGGGAGGACCACAATAATCCAAAAACACAAAGAAAAAGTGCTTAAGAGACAAGTAATTACTCTGTGGTTGCAAGGTTCCCTTGCAGGTCCAAAGTTGATGGTACTTGTTTTAGAAAAACTCCTTTCCATTCTGATTTGCTTTTTTTTTTTTTTAAAGACACCTGCGTGATTTTGATGCAGAGTGCACTGCCCACTGCTGTTAAAATTCGCCATGTGACAATGAGGAGCTGACACACTCTGTAAGCGTAGCCCTTTTCATGGCCTTGCAACTTTGGCTCTGAAGAGCATTCCTACTTGACAATGCAGCTAGGCATTTCACTGTGTATTTTTCTCCATTTCTATTTAAAATGAGCACTGTGAAGCAGCAGAGAGGAGGAGGAGTAACTAGGACATGTATTCTAAACACCACCACTGGTGTTATGAGGGCCACCAACTGCAAAAGTAGAGCAGCAGCAAGCACCTCTCTTCTGTTAGCTGCTGTACTTAGCACACATCTTACTATGACACAGATTACAAGAACTGGAAATCCACATAAACACAATAAAATGCAGTGCTAATACCTTGTCTGTAAGGTGCTGTGCTGTTGCTTTGATATTTAGCTCCCACTCTAGAAGCCAGATATGAATTAATCTTCACCTTGACTACCTCTGGCATTGCTCTCCATCTGAATCCATCCCCGCTCATCTTCCTCAAAGCATCCACAGCCGATTAAAGCTCTGTACTGACAGGGCACATTAATGAGATGAGAAGAATATGTGATGAAAGAATTTTCAGAAGGTAATGTCTGCAACATTTATTCCCTGCCACTTTGTTTGCTCTGTCAAAATAGGAATTTAAACGATTACAAACATGAAGTTCTGTGCCTTCATGTTCAAGAGGCTGATTTTTGGTTCATTAAATCAGCTTTCACCTTCAGGGCCACAATGTTACAACTATAAAGTCATTCCAGAAGAATCTCGGTTAGCAACAGCCGACTAATTAGAATCTGTCCCCTGCCTGGATGTGTTTACCCATTAAAACCAGTCTGATTAGAAGCCTTTACACCCAGCAGCATTCACATGTGAAAGAAGAAATTTTCATACCTTAATACAGACACTTTTTTCTGTAAAACCTTATTTCAGTAGCAAGAGATTTTCCTTACCATGGTGAGAAAACCAGAAAAGGATAAAACTGCTGTTCTTTTCCAGGATATGAACTCATCCTTCATTCAAGAGAGAGATTCAATAACTTTATGTTGTCATTTTGAAGCACTTACCTTTCATTTCAACTTTAGTTTTGGGGTGAACCCAAGAGACCTAACAGTTTTATTACAATGATTTTCCTTGGTCAGTAAGAATTACATAATCCCTAAAACCTCTTATTTTTCAAGTCTTCTGTCTCCAGCAAATCAAACTTACAACCTCTGCCATATTACTATATATTCATGTTTCTGTGATGATTCCTGGGTGACTAGAGGCAGTCAGCTCAACTGCATTTTAAAATACAGGATTATAAATATGCATGATGATGTTTGGCTTGCAAATATCCCAGTTCAAAATCCCATTCTTGGGGGTGGTGGGGGGTGGGGGGGTGTTAAGCCCTTCAAAAAAACAGGAAGTAGAAAATGATTTATTGTTTTAGACTAGATATAATCTGCTGCTATGGGAAAAAAAAAAAAATATGGGAACTACTGGGGAATAAAAAAAAACCCAAAACCAACCAACCAACCAAACAAAAAACCCCACAAAAACCAAACCAAACCAACTTGTGGGGTTTTTTTAATTAGATTACAGTTTGCCAATCCCAAGTATTCATCAATTCCGAGTCAGGCTGCAAATGTCACCACCAGATTGGCTCACAAATAATCAAGCGTTTCAAAAAAAAGGGTTCTTTTTAGTTGTCATGCAGTTTTCAAGACTAACAAAACTCCGTCTTTTATTAGACTGGTTAGAAATCTACTTTAAATAAGTTGTTCTGCAATCACTGGAAACATAACAAAAAGCGTAATGTAGAGAGTACACTGCATTCTTTAAACTGAAGTGACTCCTGTTGCCTCCCTTACTTAATGATGTCACCCTCCTCCTCTGACTAAAAAGAACATCTGTAAGAAAGGATTGATTACTTTCTATGTTTTAGGGGCACAGCTCTCACTAGCTGATAGTGGCGTCCATCACCACCAGCACTTCTAAAATCCTCTCTCACTGCTACTCACTGATGTGCACGCATTACAACTTGTTACAACACTTCTAAAATCCTCTCTCACTGCTACGCACGCATTACAACTTGTTACAACGTATCTATTTACACCCATATTTATAAAATACACATACATTGTATATACATAGACAGTTACAAATACTCAAGTGTGTTACAAAGTTTTTACACATTCCTGTACCTCCACAGCAGTCCTCAGCATGGATTTTGGTGGCTACTCCCAAGGTCAGTCACCAGCACATGTTAAACCCAGATAAGCACGAAACAAGCGTGCAGGAAAAAAAAAGTTAAAAGATTCTTGATAAGGTAATGATTTCTTTCTGATTCCCAGTGTAAACCAAGTAAATATGCTCACCTGACAATAAATAACCTACACTGATCTCGTTCCATATAATACTGGTCTCAAACTGCCTGCATCCCACAAAATTTCCTGCCGAGACCCCAGCCAGCTAAACAGCATTGGAAGCACCACTGGTTGGAGGTCAGGAACTCCCAAATCACAGATTAGTCTTCTGTCAGGTCTTCTTGAATACATTTCTTCTACTGTGTGGTAACAGCTGGCAGCGTGCTAGATAGTCCTCTGCTTTCTGAAATCCCAGGTAAAGGTTAAGAACTGATACCAACACAACTTAAGGGAGTGTTTCAACGTTTTAATTTGTGTTGTTTTACAAGTATAAGAGAAAACCTGTGCATCAGATCTTGCATACTCCAGTACATGTGAATAATCCTCATTGAGGAACCCTTTGTGTGACTCAGGGCTACTCACGTGAGTACAGTTTTTACCAGTAGCCCGATACCCTTCCACTCAACACCTACACCTCTAACATTCACAGAGGAGTAAAACCACTGTAAGCTTGCAGCAAGAGAGCAGCCATTATGCGCACACATCCTCTCAGCCATCCTCTCAACACAGCCACTGGGTGCGCTGATAACAGCGCTGTCTAGACTGTCATTATCCTGAGAAAAACTGTCTCTCCTAGCACGACGGCACACTTCAGAAAAATAAGCTCGTCCTTCAAAAACACCAGTCTTCACAGATTATCTGTCTCTGACTCCCCCTCAAACCCTCTTCCTACCCTCAAAGGCAGCACAGCTAGATCAGAACACACATAGGGCAGCAATATTGTCACTTATCTGCAGTGCATGCTGTGGGGGCAGGAGGCACAGCAAAACCAATGGCCCTCATGGTGACGGAGTGTTCAACCTGTCTTTGACTAGCCTGCACAACTAAGGAAAAACCACGTGACAGTAATAGAACCCTTACAAATCTTCCTTCCACCCCCTCCTCCCTCATAGGAGTGATTTGAGTAGTCAGTTCCGAATGTATGCACCTCAGGAGACTGGTATAAAAATAGGAAGTGATATGACACACTCTCTAAAAATACACACACAGAGCAGTCTTCGTTATTGGTACGTAAAACGGTACTCACTACGTATACGTACTGGACTCCTGGCTGCGTAACTCTCCTGTTCACTGTAGCACAAGCATTTCACTGGCTGAGGTTTGTGAAGCTTCCATGGTTTCCAAACGGCAAAATCACAACTGCACCATCCCTTACAGCGTCCAAAGGCTGCTTTAAGGATTTGAGAGCTCTATCTTTAGATATGAAGTACTTGAACATATGAAGCCACTTCCCCACACCCTCTCCCTCTCCCCCCCCAAGACTAACATTTCAGACCTAGGTACATCTGTAAATAGGCAACAGCCATAATCCCCTGATTATTGATGAGTATCCAGCTGTAGTCAGATGCTTGTTTTTAGCTAAGAATACCTGAAAATTTGGCCCTGGGTGCTGAACTCTGCACGTTTGGAAGCAAGGGCTACATTCTCACTTGCTCCTTTAACTCATTACTGAAGAAAAAAACCACCACCATCTGAAATACTCTTCTGCCTCTGGAAGAGTACAGAGAAACACTAAACTATACTTCTACCTACAGAAGTACAGAGAAACACGGTGGTGTCTTCAAGGAGTCGCTTTGCTGTTCTATGCTCCTCAGAGAGAGAAACTAGAACAGAGGTATTTGGTGTCTTCCCCAGATATGTAAGGTGCATTCCCATGGCAAGCTCAGGCCAAAAATGCCCATTACCACCCACCAATAATAGTTATATACACATACACAACACTCAGACACATATTAAGCCAAATAAAAACCACAGCTCCATTATAAAAGTGAAGTACAAAGACATCCATTCACAGTGCAGTAAAGGAAAACCACAACCAGCTTAGCTCTTAGCAGCACTGCACATGGCATCTTTCATTATAAACAATCTCTGACACCAATCTGAGACACTTGTAGTACAACGGTGCTGATGCCAACCCTACTGAAGAACTTCACATTCTCCATGACGGTAGGATGGAGGCTAAGCTTAGGACACTAGGAGATACTTTGGGTCAGGAATTGCTTCCACTTGCAGCCATAATGTGTAGTACTCAAAAGAAATGCAAGGTGCTAAGCAAACCAAGTGCAAAAAGCTTTCACTTAATTTTTGAAAATAGTTGTTTTTACGTATTTACACTAAATTCTTAGGTGTTCATCTCCTAAAGCTTTCTCAGCAACTTGCAAAGTACAGAAACACTTCTAATTGTGGTTATAGAGTGCATAGAAGAAAAAGTCAATGACTTCCACTGCCTCCTTCACATTTCAAGCCTGTGGTACTTCCGAGGTAACGAAGTCAGAGGGTTTTGAACTACTGATATTAGACTAACCATAACATATCACAGCCTCAAAAAGAAGGACTTGGTGTCTTCGTTCCTCACAGAGCAAGTCCCCGAGTTGCCCATTTGGTGTACTACCAAGCCCCTGGCAGTCAGGATAGTGCTCATCTCCTAACTTCAGCCGTCCAAAAGGGGGTCGGACAGTCACAACTCGTCAAGGCACCTGGTTAACACTGCGGAATAGGGCTCCAGCGAATGCTTCAGATCATCTGCCTCAGAGGACATTTTAAACTGGGTTGAATTATTCCCTGGAGATGTGCTCTGGAGAGCACCTCCATGACTAGTTCACACTATCTACCCAACTTCTACAATATGGAAAGTTACCTAAAGTGAACACCACCCTGACACCAGAACATCACAAAGTATTAGATACATGATAACGTCAGAACAATGAGCTATTCCAGAATATCACAATTCATGTGTTAAATTGAATTCCCTTACTAACAAGCAGCAAATATGAAGGGTGAAAAAGTGCAAAGCCAATAACCCCTCCGTCCATTCTCAGTAACAGGCACATTTCAGTGATAGTGCTGGCTAATTGGCTGCTTCACCCAGACTACAGTGCATTACAGAAGTCCAATTCTTATAGCACAGAGAGAAATATTAACTTATTATGCTGATTACAGTGTAAAAAAATGTCTGCAACTTGATCAAAGCAGACCACAGCTACAATCAATACATAGTCAAGGTCTATGCTCTGTTTCCATGCTAGGATGGCATGCTATAATGATTTCCTATCTGCAATAAGATGCATTTCCTTCCATCCTCACATTTCCTGGGTAAGATGAGCATCAGGCCAGTTTTTAAAGGATGCTTCCTACAATGATTTCAAAGTGAGCACACAATAACAAACCTATGTGCAACAAAAACGCTGAAATAGAAGTCTACAATCAACCCTCTGTACACAACCACACAGATACACAGTCGTACACTAAGTGTCCCACGAAGGTAGGCTTGTCAGTTGTCATGCAGTGCTACACCTCCAAGAAAGAAATCCCTTCCACAAGACATGATGTCCAAGGTACACAGCAGCAGGTGACCTGCCACCTCCCAAAGGCACCTACTTGCTTCCTGTTGTACTAGGCATTGGAAGAAACACTTTGATGAAGATACCCCTTCTGAGAATCTATTGTCTTGCTACTGCTCCGTGCTTCATCAGTATTTTCAAGAGATTTCACCTCTGCCTTGTCCGTCAGTATGGTGGATTTGGGAGGCTTGCAAATAAAGCAGAGGAACTTGAAACAAGAGAGCAAACCTTCGGAAATGCTGGAGGAGAAAAGCTTTTTGCATGGGTGGCAGAACTGGTAGAACACCAACATGAAGAGGACAGCCATGCAGTAACCTATCAGGAGCTGCAGGACCAACAAGGGGGCACAGACATACACGTAGAAATCTGTTTTATAGATGTACCACATCAGCAGGAGGAATGCATTCTCGATGAATCGCAGCATGTAATAGACAGTCAGGCGGTACCAATTTTGGGATTTGTTAATTAAGTCAGGATCATTAAGCTTCACCTGCACTGCCGACCAGCAGAACATGTTGATGCCAGCGTACAGGAAGGTGAGCAGGCACAAGACGATGGTAGTGCCGACCCTGCTCAACGCCTTCTCTATGTTCTCGGGAAATGGGGACTTGCTTTGCCAGAAGAGAATCCACGGGTAGAAGAAAAAACCAAAGAAATTCACGAGCACAACGGGGAGGATCCAGATTTGAAGGACTGAGCTGAAAAGGACCAACACTGTAACTCGCGTAGCAATCTCAAAGCTTCTCCACATGAATATGCAGAGGTAGGCGGCTGGTTTCACGCTGACATCATAATCATCATACTTAATCTTAATAGCCAGGATGTTGCAGCGTAAGGCACCATATACAATTGACAGGAGTGAGAGGACCATAACAATACCTACAAAGGGAAAACACAAATCAGGACCTTCAGCTTCGCAGAAGAGACCTTGCATCAGAGTACTGCAGATGTTGCTGTCTTCGTGGCACTTCCAGGGATTCCCAGCAGGGTGTAATGTCAAAAAAACCCACCCCTTGTATACACCTCTGGGTTCTTACTCTAACCCTGCCTCCTGTTTTGGTCTCCGTTTGTTACGTTCCCAAGTAGCAGGAAATTTAAAAAAGCACTTAGCAGTCACAGGTGTCCCTCCCTTCTCCCCCCACCCAGGGCTCTCCATCATGTACTGCCTTTGGTAGTTAAACAGCTGCTCTCCGACTCCCACGGTACTCCACGGGGCACAGGGATGCTACTCCCCCCTCCGTACAGATGGAGAACTGCAAAACAAGCTGAAATTCCAGAGTAACTTGCTTGGGCTTGGGGATACCTCAGTGCTTGTGAAGTTCTGTGTCGAAGCAAATAGCTGACAGAACAGCTCTGCACTGGAGCTCAAAACTGAAAGTCAAAGAAATTTAAACCTAGAACCATCTCCCCTTTTTCTGCCTGTGTACACAGAGATTTGCTCACCTTTCTACACTGTGTTTTCCTATGCATCTGTTTTCCTTATACATGTATCTATATCATGCATTTAAAAACAACGGTCCTTTTAAAAATGTATGTAAATTCAGATCAACTTTCTGTATCTCTCTTCTACCCAGAATCCCCCAAGTGAAGGTTTCACAGCATTTACACTCTGCAGGAAGCGAAGGCAGAGGCCAGTTGTTAGCTGGCCTCCCCCTTTCAGACGCAGCAGGGGCAAAGCTTTCTGGCACTGCAGGAGAGAGCCTTGCCTTGCGACATTAAGTAGGAACAGACATATAAGAACCCTGGATGCACTGAATAAGCATGCACAGAGAAATATCTCGATGTTCAGAAGTGCTAACTGCCCACAGGCTTCTCAGCATTTGCATACTTTCTTCACAATTTTTTACCAACATGCTGAATAGCTGATTTAGAGACTAATTTTAGGCACCCCCAATCAATACTTTTAGTTTCAAACTTAGCATTTTGTCCATGCAAGGAACACTTCAAATGCAAATGAGTTAAGCACAGTAAAAACAATTTGTGTGGTTTCTTTTAGAGTTTCAGTGACACTGACCAAGATAACTGGCCATGGTACTGGGCATTATGTTGCATCAGATAAAACAAAATAATCAGAGAAGGAAATTCTTCCATCAATTATTTTTCCAGTGCTTAGCAACCAATGGTTTCTGCAGCCTTCAGTTAGCTTAGATGTCAATATCTTACACATGAACAGGATTCCCTACTTTGCTATTGCTCTTTAGCCATGAGTAAGGGTTTGGGGTGGTTTTGGTTTGGTTTTTTTTTTTTTCATCTTATTACCCAGTTTAATTCTAGGGATTCTATGTGAATCTCAAACTTGTCTTAAAACTCAGTCCTTCGAAAGTGGCATTTTTCCATGGACAGAAAACAGGTCATGTTGACTCTGATTTAATACAGTAGCCTAGTCCTGTGCTGTTCCCAAAAGCTTAGTCCCATTGCTAAACCTTCTGTTGAAACATTATTTTTAAAGTTTTTGAGAAAGATAGTTTGAAGCAACCACCAAGGGAAATGTGGGAGGGTGGTGTTATTGTTGCTTTTACTCATCCTGATTAGGCAAAGAAGTGAAAATTTAAAAGGCAAAGTGTCTGCCCCTGAACGGTTCCAAATCCCATGACAGTCCTCATAAAGGCAGCATTTGTCTTACTCCTCTCTGCTCTTCTTACAAATCACAGGTGCACACTCAGAGTCATCCAGGCAGGCACTGGCTGGGTTTTGTTACTGTGTTTTAAGTCTTTTCAAGATCAGGTCTTTCCTACTTCAGAAATTGCTGTGAGTGAATTCTGCTCTAGATGAGCTACATGACAAATACCTATTACTGAAATCTCATATTCAGCTGAAGAATCATAATTTATCTATTATATAAACTTTAGTTTTCTAAACTGATAATCAGAACCCTTGAAAAATATGGGCACTTATTTTGTTACTTAGGACAAGACACCTAGTTAGATGGGGTTTTTTTGCCACAATGTGTAATTTCAACACTTAAAACCAACTATTAATACTCCAAAATACTCAAAGTATGTTGTTCAAACAATGAGAAAGGTATTCTGAACCTGATGTCAGCCACCTCTTTGAAACAAGGTTGTAGCTGGCTCGGAGGCAATGGATGATACTGACAGATGCTGAGGCATTTAGTACAGGGTGAGGCCCAAATGCACGAGAGAGACCTGGGCATCTGTTCTAGGGGTCGCAATTACAAGCCAGACCAAGCATACCATACAGTAATAAGTTAGAAATTTCTTCCGAGTTATGCTGTAACTGAAGAAAGAGCTGAATGTCCAGAACTAGGACTCTGATTAGACGATTACATGTGGGTTTCCAATGCTGCATTTCATGCTGAACAGTCATCAAAACGTTACGTCTTTCATCGCTAACCTAGCAGCTTTGTCCTGCTTTTGCAACTCTCTTTAGTTCTCTTCATCTTACATTCTTGGCAGTGAAATGACAGTTTTGAAGAATACCAGACACTGCAAGAACTGTTCTCACCCAGAAGAGAACACTCAGAAAAACGGATGAATGCCATGAAATACACAAGAAAGATGCAGTACGGCTCTAGCTGACAAAGGGCTAGGCTAGGATGCACACTCTTGTCAAAACTGTTCAGTACTGGAAGCAATAACATTTTTTCAAACAGATCTGAAAGTGACAAAACATGCTATGAAGCATGATGGTAAAGAGTTTGACTTTCACGAGTGATACTGACCTCATTACTACCGACTGAGCACAAGTTACACAGAACAGACAGGGTGGTGTAGGAATCCAGAAAAGTGAGAGAATGGCAAGGATACAAGACAAAAAAAAAAGTAGAAATCAAAATACAAGCCGAGAGTGATAACTGTAACACAGAGACAAACAGCTAAGAGCTGCAGTTTGGAGGACCAGTGTCAAAGAAAAAGCAAGTTGGAGACATCTGAAATGTGCAGAAGAGCTGGACTGGCTGCTAAAAAGGTTGAACTTGTGTCCCTATACATGGGAATCCCTATGTACAGAAAACAAAGGTCAAGTTGAAACAGCGCTATGCACAGTTTACTCTGGAGGCTGAACAATATTGGTGGACAAAAGGTATTACTGCAGAAAAAAGCTCGCTAAAGAGACTGCAGAAAGTTTCAGTATTTCAGAAGATAAAAGACACACAAGAGGAACATGGTGAGAACTCTTGTTTTTCTGGTAAGTGAGCTCTAATAGACATTGCCATTGTTCCTAAATCACTGATTAAAGAAAAAAAAACCACCCACACACTTTTTCCACCCTCCTTTTAATCTCTGTATTTTAGAATTATATTATTATAATTAATGTTATTAATATTATATCGCTGACGACACCAAGCTGTGTGG
>NW_010256684.1:0-20563 GCF_000690775.1 Eurypyga helias | reverse complement strand
AGAGGTGCTCCAGACCTTTGATCATGATGTAAGAATAACAATTCAGATAGACTTTCTCATAACTTTTCTTTGCACAGTATGTAGGCTTTCTGATAGAAAACTAGAGGCCATTTTGCTCTCTGTTTTTAAGTTAACCTTATCTCTTTATTGTGTCCTCCTATTGTTACTAAAAGAAAATATTTTCTTTATTAATTTTCTTATTTAATTTTTAAAATATTTTATGAAAACCATGGAGTTTATGGAAACATTTCTGAAAAAATCTTTCTATTTTGGAGAAAAATGTTGATAAATTTAAAAATAGTAACAAACAGCTAGGAAACTGTCAACCTGTTCTTACTTAACCAGAAAATAAATATATTAAGATTAGCCATTGATCTAAGACAACCCATTTCTTAGGAAAAGAATTCATTCCTATTCTATGTGAGTGTTCAGCATCTGCCTTTTCTTTCTAAAAACACCCCTGAAATGTGTTTTCACTTATAAAGTATATTCATTCATAAACACAAAAGGAACATTTGGAACCATTATTTACTGATAGTATTTGTCATTTGTACTAAACACACCAGAATTTTTTCCGTGTTGT
The DNA here is from genome assembly GCF_000690775.1 of Eurypyga helias. Lineage (NCBI taxonomy): Eukaryota > Metazoa > Chordata > Aves > Eurypygiformes > Eurypygidae > Eurypyga > Eurypyga helias. Next base: position 19,980 of record NW_010256684.1, on the reverse strand, counting down.
GGTTTCTTTGTATTTTGCATGTTTACAGAGAAAAGAGATGTCAGAGCAGATGTTGTTGTGCTATCCTCTGTCTTCAGAGAAGATCAAATCTTTCATTATCACCATTTGCAGGCTATGTTGTGCAGACATTTACTCTGAAATACCCTTAGCAACACTGCAAAGTATGTTTTATGAGAGATACTAGTGGGTAGAAATGTTATTAAATAAATATCAATACTTTTCCCTTTATGCTTTATCTATATGCTGTTTTATTAAAAATAACTGTAAGAGCTGTTCCATTTTCTATATAGTCACAAGTATATATGACCTAAGCATAGGTGCAGTTTGCAGTTTGTACTGCAATACAACTGACTTCAGTTTTCACCTCAACTATACCTCCCTCAAAAAGACACAAACTGATCTTACTGGGGCTAATGTGCCATTAAAATAGCATTAATGATAATCACCTGCTGTCAAAGACCATTCCCTTACTGATAGAGGTAAGACAGCTTTGGAAGAACTCATGTGTGGCATGGACTGTAAGTCTGACAAACTTCTTTCAATCCTCCTAGCTGGGGTTGTCATGCTGCAACATGTATATTACATGTATATTTGACAAAAAGAATAACCTGCTTCAGAATTTCTTATTAAAATATCCATCATTTCCAAAGAGGAAGACACAAGTATTAAGTCAGACTCTAAACAGCTCCACCTGTTAAATTTCAAGGTTCCTTGATAAATTTGTAAGAAGCAAAACAAACACTCTCTGAATGAAACTTCTTCCTTTGTTTTCTTATACAAAATATATCTTGCCATAATTAAAATTAAAGTTCTAATAACTTATTTGCTTCTGACTGTATAAAAAATTATTTACACATTCTCTGGACTTCTTAAGACAAAGTCTAAATTTTGTAACAGAAAAAAACCCAGAAACTCTTTTAATATTTTCTGCTTCACTGCTTTAAGGAAGTTAAATGGATTGCATTTGTACTCCCATTTGTACACTTCACAAAGTATCAAGAATAATTAAAATCGGTGAAACATCATTTATAGACAGGCTTAGACTGTTGCAAGAAGGAGGTCAAGATAGGAATTTAGACAGGGTTGCCAAGACCCTGTCTTGCTTTTTATCCCCTGGTTCTGGCATTGAGTTGTGCAATAACACATTTAATTTCTTGTATTTCAGATTACTCATCATTACTAAAAAGTGAAGTTATAGTTATTACTATGAGTCAATATGAATTTTCTGTTTTCCCATAACCATTTTGCTGAAAGATAATTTATCAGTGTCTGCTGCAACTTCTAATGCACTTTACAAATTCCAATTAATTTTGCTTTTGAATGTATTTAAAAATGAGTGACAAAAGAAGTGCAGTTCTAACTAAAGCTCAACAGGAGATCTTGGAATTAAGGTGATTTGAATACACATTTTTGTTGGGTTTTTTTATTGATTAGCTAAGGAATTACTCATTAGTGACAGGGTTAATTTGTATTCTGTTTCACACGTATCGTTCCTTCTTCTAGAGATTCTACAGATGAAAAGACATAGGCCTGTCTGTAGAAAATTAGAAGCTGTAAGGTATAAATAATAAAGGCAGGGATTTTTGTCTTACTAAAGGGGCAATGACTTTGATGGTCTCATATAAGGTTCCATGGATTTTTTTTTTAATGGGTTAGAACTGGTTTTTAGTATACAACTTAGCAATGTCTGCAGAATTGGAGGGTGATTATTCTTGAACTATTTGGAAGTTGATTGAAACACAGTATATTCAACAAAGATAAAATTCATGTTTGAGACAAGGTTCCTGGTGTCTCTCCATGCTCTGCAGATAAGTCTAGCACAGTCACTTTGTCTTGTGTCACCAGTGCTAATGCTCCTTACACCTGTATCTCTTTTAATACTTTTCCCATTTTGCATCATTTTATTTAATCCTTTTATCTATCTTACCTTCCAGCAGGTTTTAAAGCCCCTTATGTTTTTTTTCTCTCTCTCTACCAATCATATTTCATTCTGTATTTTTATTACAATCACAACTGATCACATGATCATAATGACACACTCCATCATCTATTTTTAAATTTTTTAAACAGGAAATATTATTTTTCTTTTTAGGTTTTCTGTCTTGCTTGAAAAAGTTCTCTCTAAATGTCTGAAGAGTTACCTCTTTCTCTTATTCATGATGTCTCTAAATTTCCATCCCTACTGTCTGTAAAAGACTGTTAAGTAGTTAGGCTGCAGCAACCTCCTCTTTTCCATCCATTCATTTCTATTTATCCGTTCTTTCTTGTGTTAGCATTTAAACAGGGTGGATGAAGACCTTTTTTTTGTTCCTGGCATAGAATCCTTGTGTCCTGTATTTAAAGATTTTAGGTGCAGTAGTCACATATGAAAACATTAATGAATAATTAATAAATATTTAACATTGTACCTGTTACCTTTTGATCCAGCTGGGAGAATAATCTCCCCCTCTTATAGATCATCTTTAATTACAGATCTCCAGAGATTTAAAGGAAAAGGTTATATTATTGTCCTTATTTCACACATGAGGGAGTCACAGTAAAGGAGAAGAAACACATTGGGAGAAAACTACACCTCATCCTAACCTGGGCTGACACTGCCTGATATTTTCAAGCGCCTGTGGGCTTCCCGTCTGTCAAAACAGAAGTGTGATTTTTTTTAAAAAGTGTAGCAGGACCCATCTGTTTAAGATGATTTTTTTCTTTTAACCACTAATGGCAACAGGATTAATTTTTCATTATTTTCATCTTGACAAGTAAATGTCACTGTGCCTGGCAGAACCACTTCTGCAAAGAGGATAACATCTGCTTATGCTGAGCATTCTCTGCAGAGCTTCAGAGGTAGAAAGAGGATGTGAGTCACATTTATTAATTTTATCAGCAGAAACTGCATGCTCATTTGAGGACAGAATTTAGGCTGTATTTGTTTTCAATGTATAGTCATTTCAAGGACATAGGTGTTAAGTCTCATGAACAAAGCAGGGGAAGGAAATGGAAAAAATAGTCACAAAGGCACCACAAGTACTATCTTTGGTATTGTGCAAGTACTACAAAAATAAATCTGCAAAACTTGAAGACTATAAATATGACTGAGCTCCAAGGATGGACCATTAGCTAAAGGCAAGATGGTCTTTCCAATACAACACAAATAGCGGGACATTTGTAAAACTGCAAACCTGAACAACTTTATTTTGGTTACATTTCTCAACCAGTAACAAAGGTCCTAATGCAGTCACAATAGTGAGAAAATGTTAAAATTTATCTTAAGACCAAAAGCTAACTCTAAATGTGATTTACATTCCTATAGTGTGCAAATCCAAAGTTCTTACAGAGCTGCAAAATAACGTTAATGTAAATACTACCTTGGTAGAAATTGAGATAATTTTACTTCCTTTATTTTACCTGAATCTAATAAAAACAACACCTTGCTTTCATTGTTTTCATAGCGACATTTCTTTCCCCTTCTAAACAGTGTCTCATGATACAGAGCCGCATGCCTGAAATAAGAGCATGAAGCTAAAGTTTAGGGAATTTTACAGAGCAAGATTAAGTCTAGAGTTCCTGCTTATATTTTTCTAATTAAAAAAAAAAAGAGGTTATGTCATGTAAAAATAACAGGCTGATCCTGTGATAAAAAATTTGTTAGGTTTTTAGAAAAGAGGGGTCTGAGAAATTCAAATACTTTTCCAACAGTTGTACAAATGTTCAGGTTAATGCTGGATAGTGGTAGTGATATAACCAAGAAAGATGCAAGCAGTTTGTGTGGGCAAACATCACATGATATCAAGTGGATACTCTCCTCACACGATGGTCCAACAGGCAAAGCTACTTATTGGTTTATGGTCTAAAGCACGTAAACTGTCCTAACTCTGATGGGAGGAAAGTATTTCCAAATGCATTAACTATGCTGATATTTCAACAGTGGGAGAAGGCAGTGACTGTTTAAAAATGCTGTTGTGGTAGTCCTTTGATTGATTTAAGGCCCCGTTGAATTAATCTCCACACAAACTTGAAACTGACCATAGGAACCTTAAAGCCTACATGCGTAACTGTGAAAAAAGACTGAGAGGAAATAAAGATAGTAAGGTGGGATTTACCAGTTCATGCTTTAATGCCTGTATTAACAGATATATATCTGATAACATATATATTTGATACAGCCAATGGAGAGAAAAGGAGAATCTGTAGAGCACAGTAAATTTTATCCTAAAATAGGTGTTTAAAATAGGTTAAATAAATTGTGCTTGGTCCTTGCAGACAGCTGTAAAAGACAGCCAGATAGCTAGCTCAGATTTAAGTGTCTGTATTATAGATGTCTGACATTAGGTGAGATGGAGAGACTTTTTACAATGTCACAGAGAATACTCAAGACGGAGCCAGGACTGTACACCTCCTCCATCACCCTATGCAACAGACGAATTGCTTTTTCTGTTTAAAGGTGACCTTTAATATTTTTAATTAATATGTGATTTATTTATATATTTCTCCTTTGTTTTAGTAGACCCAGCTAGGCTGATTAAATCCTGCGTATGTTGATATGTATTTCCAGGTTTCTGTACTGATATCACTATAGTAATGGACAAAGATTTCTGGTTACACTACATAACCTTCAAACTTATGTTAATGGTGGTCATCATTACCATATGCTATAGTTGGAACAAGGCATCAAGAAAATAAGATTAGCCATTTTTCAATGTGCTGAATCATTGTAAGGGCTAGGTCTTCACTTTTGCTGCTATTTTTTGTATTCTTTAGGAGCAAAATTTGTTTCATAATTCATTACGACTCCTAAGACAGAGTTATCTTTTGTTTTAATTCAAATTCTATCATTATTCTAGCTTCAACAACTGAGTAGCTTTAAGTCACTGGGAGTAGTTAATTTCATCTGAAGATAAAGAAATACGGAGAAGAAAACAGGAATGAAATTTAACATGGTATTATATATAAGTAACAATAAATAACTTATAAAAAAGTAGATTGATTATCTCTTACAGACACTATGAAGTTGTTAATCCCTTAAAGACTGTCTTATATTTCTAGCCTACAGGTCCATTAATATGGAAAAGCCCATGGATTTAAGGGAAATACAGGGGATGGTAAGTTCTGATGTGGTGATGTGTCTCTCTGGAATATTCAGTAGTCAGAAGATTCCTTTTTCCAGATTATTTTCAGACTAAGTTTTACTGCTTTCTTTCAGGAAGAACTATTTTGAATTCAATGAGCTGGTTTTCGGTTAGGCCTTAAAAAGAATATGAAACAGGAGATATCTTTTTGCTTTTTCAGCCATAAATTCAGCATGCATGACATGGCTCATTCAGGTGCTGGTTACAGAGATACTTCAAACATACTTTAGTATTCTTGTGTGTGATTCAGACATAGAGAACACAGAGGCAGAGAATAAAGCTATTGAAATGAGACTGCTTTTAGTCTCAGATAAGGATTTTGTCTCTGTACTGAAAGCTAGTGTTCTATTAAGACTCTATATGAAAACCTTAAAAAAAGACATTAAGGATTTGTTTAAGAACAGATACAATATGCCACATTATGCCTTTGATCCATATTTCTCTTGATGTCAATGGGAAGATCACAGAATCCCAGCAGCACAAAATAGTTGAGGTTGAAAAAGACTTTGGGAAGTCATCTGCTCCAAACCCTCCGCTTGAGCAGGGCCACCTAGAAGCAGTTACACAGGACCATGTCCATATGGCTTTTGAATAACTCCAAGAATGGAGGCTCTACAGCCTCTCTGAGTAAACTGTGCCAGTGCTCAGTCACCTTCACAGTAAAGAAGTGTTTCTCATTATTGAGACAGAACATCCTGTGTTTCAGTCTGTACCCATTGACTCTGCTCTTGTAACCAGGCACCACTGAAATGAGGCTGGCTCCATCCACTTTGCTTCATCACCTCAGGTATTTGAGATTGCCCCTGAGCCTTCTCTTCTCCAGGCTAAACGGTCCCAGCTCTCTCAGCCTTTCCTTATAGGAGAGGTGCTTCAGCCCTTTCCTCCTCTTTGTGGCCCTTCACTGGAGTCTTTCCAGTATGTCCATTTCTCTGTTGCACCGGGTAGCCCTGGACTCCAAGTGTGACTTCAGCAGTGCTGATGAAGGGGGGTGATCACCTCCCGTGTCCAACAGCCCAAGATGCTCCTGGCATTCTTTGCTGCAGTGGAACATTGCTGGTTTATGTTTATGTTGGTGGCCACCAGGACCACTAAGTCTTTTTCTGCAGAGCTTCTTTTCAGCTGAGTGGTCTCCAGAATTTCCAGGTGCATGGAGTTGTTCCTCCATGGCTGCAAGACTTTGCATTTTTCACGTTGAACCTCATGATGTTCCTGTGGAGATCGGTCTGGCAGCACAACCCTCTGGTATTTTGTAATCAGCAACCTTGGTGAGGGTACACTCTGCCTCATTATCTTGGTCATTAATGAAGATATTAAACAGGAATGGGTCTAGCATTGACCCCAGGTGACCATTGCTATTTACTGGCCATCAACTAGACTTCCAACCTCTGATCACCACCCTCTGGGCCAGAGTGTGCAGCCAGTTTTCAAATCACTTCACTATCTCCTCATCCAGCCCCTAGTTAATCAGCTTCTCTAGTAGGTGAGTGTCAAAAGCTCTCTCATCATCTACCAAACCAATTGTGTGCATGACTTGACAGTACAGAAAGACAGTTTGAAAATCATCTGAAACAATTATCTAAATTAATGTTTACATCCTCTTAAAGAACAGTAACGGTAGCCTGAGTTTTGTCTGTATTGCTGGTGCTAATTCACAGTAGCTGTGGTATGTGCATGCTGTGGTGCCTGGTAAGGAGCTGACTTTGTATACTCACACCTGTGCAGAAAGCTGCTTTCCACCAAGTCCCAGCCCATCCATGTAACCTAACTCTCTGCAGGTTTAGTGCCTGGTGGTCTCCGAGTGGTGTTCAATGATCCCTAGCTTTGCTTCTGCGTCCATCTTGTTGAAAGACAAATTCTTTTTCTTCTGCTCAGCTTTAGACTGCAGAGCACAGCTCGCTATTGTTGCTAGATCCCACAGCCAAACTGCCAGCTTCCAGTGGGTGTCCTCATGCCAGGCAGTGACCTATTTCTTCTTGACTAGCTGGCATCCAGGTATAGCTTATCATCTGACAGAGAAGCAGCAGTTAGCATCAGTGCAGCATGAGAGATCAGGAAGGAGATCAGTTTCTGCTGTCTGACAGAGAAAGGGAGAATGGCGACAGCTTTTGCAAAACAGCAGGATAGCTGGAGGTAGAGCAAGGACCAAGCAAGTGTTTGTTGAGATTTTTCTCAATTTCCTTTTTACATACAGAGAAATAAAATTATGTATAAATTTTACTTTCATCCAGTCTACATCTCAGTTTACTTCTTTGTTGAAACACTGACCTAATAGCTGTCTTTTCAGAATTTTAAAGCAAGTGCTATACCGAGTTATTTGTGAAAAGCTCTAGGGAGAAGATGTTAATAGTTCCTAGGAAAATTTTGAACATAAAATTCCATAAATATTATAAATAAAAGTTGTGCTAGTGTAAATAACCTTAAAATTTTATTTCATAATAAATCTGATGATGTTTCTTATTTAAAGAGCCTTATTCTAAGGAAACTTGAGGATACTTTTACCCTTGAAAAATGAAGAACAAATATATAAATATATTCCTCTCGGTAGTATGTTCAGAAAAAATGCCAGTTTCGTGGTGGCAATACGGTCTTTTTCATGTCAGCAAAACTATCCCTTCTTGGTCAGCAAACAAATCATATGATGTTCTGCAGAGTCATCAGCCTTTCAGCTCTTGTTTAATTAGTGGTCAGCCTCTTCAGTTCCTAGCAGACAGAAATGTATACTTAAGATAATACAGAAGATGGAGATTATTCCTCACATCAAATAGATTTTAGTCTTTAATAATTGGCTACTGAGTCTACAAGTTTTTCTTGAATTCATAGATTCCTTCTCCATGCCACTGGCTATGAATTGTAAGAGACGCAGGCAGATTTGCTGTATGGAGAATGTTCTATACTGTTCATGTTCTATACTGGGCAGGCTAACTGGCACAATTTTTTTTTTTTCCTTTCTTTCTTGGATTTTTCTGTCTAATGTATCGAGTCTCTAGATTTTGTACACTGTCACAAAGCATTATTAACCTGTCATGTCCTTTCCTCTTCTTCCTTTGTGCCAAAGCAAGTCAAATATTGTTACATAAAACCTTTGTGGAACAAAAAGTTTGGTTGCTGTTTTCTTGGAGTGACATACATATATCTGAATATATCTATAACAGCTTGTTTTACAATTACAGCCTGTACTTTGGGACAACAGTGAGCTGTGTAATCTGACATGTCTGTTTTTCAACAAGGAGCTACATGTAAATGACTGTTAAAATTCAACCATTTATCATTTTGTGTAAGGATAGGATCAATAAAAAACAAAATCAGATTGTATGAAGCTGGCCAACAGTTCTGTTAATTATCAATAGGTCTTGCCATTAGGTTAACGTTGTTTCCATTACAAAGGAATTACAAATTATGGCTTTCTATCCCAACACCTACATTTTTTGCACATTATATATCACCTCTTTCAATCACATTATGATTTTTCTGCCACTGTTTTTGCTCCTTGATATCAGTTTCATAACTGCAGAACTAGGCTGAACTAGACATTAGACTGTAGGTCTGAATTTTTCATTCAGGGCTTAAATGAAGACACCAACATTTCAAAACATAGGAAGTGATGCATATTATAAATTATTGTCTATGCAGTCTGTGAGAAAATAGATCTACAGATATGTGAAATTCCAGATAAGGAAAAAAAAAAAAGAGAAATAAAGCTTGCCAAAGTCATAGAGAATTAATTCAAAGTGGACTGTTAATTTGTTGTCTTTGTTAATGATAAATATGTTAACTTAAATGTTTGGACTTAATGTCCAAATGGTGTTTTTAGTCTTGTATCCATCAAATCCTATTGATGGACCCAGAACAGAAACCTTAATTTGAGCTCCTGTAGTTTAAGATCTAGTCCAGGATTCAAAAACCTCTTTCTGGTCTAGACTGAAGATCTGAAATAAAATTTAGACTAAACTAAATTCAACAACTTGCATAAAAAGTTTCCAACTTTTTTTCTTATCTCCAGTGGCATGTACTGTATCTTATGGCTAGAATTTTAAAATGATAACAAAAATAGAAGACCCTTGTCAATATCCGTAAGAGATATACATTGAAATATATTTACCAAAAATAACTTTTTCCACTTGCTTATCTCTCCCTAATATATGTAAAAACCTCTGGTTATATGCAGATGGGATTACACAAATAAAATTAAAGAGGTAAGGGAGAGTCATTCTTAATATAAAAATTTATAGAAAAACTAAGTCATAGAATTAGTGTAGCAGAATAAGGTGAAAGTGATTATTTTTAATTTATTGTGAGTGATACTTATGCAATCTGTATCAAACTGCAAAAAAATCAAACTCAGAAAGTTATGAAGAGGCATAAAAGACTATGTGGAAATTATTACAAAGGCCATCCTAACACTACTTTTGAGAGTTGTTTACACTGTCCTTGCTAACCCTGTTGTATCTGTAGTGCTTGGTAACAACTAACTGCTAGCAAATAACACAAGAATATTTTCCAAAGAAGCTAGCCTCAGAGGATGAAGTCATGAACTTTTTTAAATCTATGGAAAAATATATTTTGACTACAGGAAGGCCAAGATTCAGACTCGATGTTTTAAATATGTCCATCCTGATTAAGTGCTAAAGGGTAAATGGAGTGCTAGCAGGAGGCCTGATCACTTAGTCATAAATATTTAGGTAGTCCATTCAACTTCCCATCAAAGGAGAAAAAAATGACACAGAAGGGCAAAACTAGACAGTAATGAAAGTCCATCTGTTTCTAAAGTTTCAGAAGGTTACAGGAGAATTTTTTCTAAAGGAACCAGAGAGTATAGCTCAGAAACACATGTAAAAACTCCTAACAACTCAGGCAAACAAAGCTTTCAAAGGCTGGTTAATTTCCTTATGTATTTGTAGTGGATGATAAGTTCTGTCAGCATTAACATAGATTTGTAACCGCATATGTAATCTTATTTTTAAAGATTTTAATTTAATAGATTTCTACATATATTTTAAAGTATCCCAGCACTCTGTGCTGTAACTAGAAGATTATAATTGTGTTGGCAAAAGAAAATACAGAAGTACAATTGAAATTGTATTTCAACATAGGTTTCAAAGCATGGCAAAAATGAAAACATGGAAAAGAAATAAAATTATAAAATTGTGTGGTATGACAATACAATTTTTGCAATATGTGGAAAAAAAATCCACCATTGTGTAGGAAAATATATTTTTCACCTGCTGAGAATAAAGAGAATAATTAGAAACTGTAGTTTACCTAAGATGAATACCTACAAAATTGACCTGGGCTCAACACCTCCTTGGTATAATGAATTTGTGCTGTTCTGAATGAATTTTTTTTTAAAACAATCTTTTATTTTGACTGATTGACATAATTTGGGATAAAATATGAAATTCAGTTAATGTAGGTTAATCCCCAAATGCCTGTTTTGGACATTTCATTTATATGATTTAACAAAGTGCATATGGAAAAGTACTTCTCGTCTGTTTGAATTCTGATTAAGAAGAAAAGGATGGCTGGCAATTACAGAAAACAATGTATGAAAGGCAGTGTTTCCCCATGTTTGTTCCATTTGCTTCTTTAGAGTGAGGTGGTTGTTATAAAGACTTTGCATCCAACCTGATAATGCAGTACCTCTCCAATTGTGGCAATCTATTAAGAATCCTTTGGCTGACTGTCCTTATTGAGGGCTATATTTTCTTTGTAATATGGCTGCCATTTTTTCTCACAGAAAATATTTTCTCTAGATTTGATTCCAGCTCCTGACAATCTTGCTTTACTTTAGAACAAACTACTCTGGTCATTCTGGACTGTTTCATCATATTCAAAGATAAACAGAGAAATTTATTGTGTGCATGAAGCTAGAAGACATACCTTGTGACTTTACCATGGAGAGACAATTTTAAGCTTGTGATTCTTCCCTGTTATGAATCTTAAAAATGTCCCATGGTTTAGTATTTGAGTTGGAACATCTAAAATCTAGATGTTTAGATGGAATATCTATTTAGATGGAACATCTACCTGGAACATTTCCTCAATAAAATGACCAAAATTTAGGCATACAATTAAACCATCTACAATTATCGTGTATTCTTTTTCTTCAAATTACTTTCCTTTGTGATAAAATAAGAGCAAAGGATTTGGGCTCTTTCCTTCCTGATGACAGAGCTTTACATTTTACTGTGACTGCTTCTGAGGAGTTTGTTTTCTAATATGGAAAGGGCATTTGCTATGTGATTTAAATTACTATTTGATTTGAAATTGGTAAGATTCTTTCCTTTGCACTGAATATAATTTTAAATAATATTCAGTTCTCACTTAAATTTTACTATGTGTAAATAATGTCTGCCTTCATCCATTCCTTCCATTTTTCAACTGAAATGCTATGTACTGTCCTTGATCTGTGGCAGGTCATCCAACTAATCTGAGGTCTGGGGAGGAGAGAAACGAAGGGAATATGATATAGCTTTCAGTCAATAAATGTAAAGCCAACCGAAGGGAAGCAGAAAGGGAGTTGATATAACAAAGATGCTTTATTTATAAACAGAGACATCTGGTTAATTGTATTTATGAGCAACATATATGCATACAAACACATATATATAAAGTAGTGGCAAATGCCTCATTAACTAAGCACTTTTTAGTCTTTTCTGCATACACTCATATGTGAGTGGAACTCATTAGAAAAAATCCATGGTGCAAGAAATATTTTTGAAATGCCTTTATTAGTATCTATCACAAGTTTACTCACTTTTTTAAGAACACATGTTTTTTCATTAACAAGTAAGGAGAAAAATGTTTTTCAGACTGAATAATTTTAACCCACTCATTGCATATGTCAATAGTCTCATTGCATTATACCATGCAGACAATTGCAAACAGAAATCTATAAAATATTTTGTCAACATCCTTCATGGTTGGAAATGTTTCACTGTTGCATATTTAAGTATATCAATATAGAAGAATAGGGTAATTGTGAATAAAATGTATGTTTGATGATATATTAGATGTATTTTGTACAGCTGGCATGAAAAAGATTTTCAGTGTACTTTAATGATATCCAGACTTTCTCTCTAATTTTTGACATGAAACGGTAACAGAAGTATTGGTTTAGAGTTCAACATATGAACTAAGTAGAGAAGAATTTTATGTGATTTTGTGTAATTGACACATATGCAGATATTTAAACATCTTTAGTAATTTTTACATGTAATATCTAAATGGATTTATAAAAGGTGATAATTTTGAATATCTCTGTCTCAGTATCTCTCTGAAGTGGTTCCCCAGGTCTTGACAAATCATTCGTCATTGAAGATTTCTCATCTGAAGTCCAAGGAGGCTAGTGGTATTTGTTTCTAGGTGTTTGCTCAGCTGACTCTCCCAATAGGAGTGCACAAGGATCACATTGCATGGTTTTGCCTTGGACACACTCGTTCTTAAATTTTTATGCAGTTTATTTGGAAAAACACTGTAAACTCAGCTTTCAAGGGAAACAAATGGATTTTTACTGCACTGACCCAGAGTTGTGGTGCATCACAGACGCAGTGAGTCTAGCAGATGCTTCTGGACAACCTAGCAGCAAGGTATGGGCTCCCTGAAGCCATAAACACCTGCACGAGAAGGCTCGTGCTCCATGACACTACCATATAGGGAATGTGCTCACTGCATACCCAGCAGCTGAGCTGTGGGTGTTCAGGGGTAGAGGGGTATCAACTGCTCCAAAAATCCAGGACAAGTTTAATTTGCCAGAAAAAATAAACTCTTTTGGAAGAAATTGCTTGAAACAGCTTGGGTTTTCCTCTTCTGGATTAGGAGTAAGAAATCCAGTCAAAAAGAAAAAAAAAAGTAAATGTTGCAAGGTTGTTTCAAAATTCAACCAAATGAATGTTCAGTTTATATGCTTATTGGTCAGATTAGCAAATTGCAACTGCTTAATTATTAACATATATTTCTAAGTTTTATTTATTTTTTGTCTTTCTACATTTAAAGGGATTTAGAAATATCTAAATAATCAGACTTTACTTTCCATCCCCAGTGGGGTGGGAATTTTTGTTTACCTGTAAACATCAGTTACAGATGGAACAGAAATTGCCATAATCATCTCATAGTCTTTCATTGATGTATCTCTTCTGAACTGCAGTGACTGTGTTTTTGAAAGATAAAAATGCCAGAAACTCATTAACCAGATGATGTTATATAGCAGAAGAGTTAAAAACCCCTATTCAGTTGCAAATTTCTTACTGAGTCCCAATTTATTTTGTTTCAGAAGCCTTCAAAACCCAACACCTGAGCATTTATACAGGGAAGATTTCATTATTGTATTTATTTAGTAAGGGTGGCTATTGGGAGTTTACCTTATTCATCTGTGTGGGTCTTGTTTTCATTTTTAAAGAATATTGATTAAGTTGTCCAAAGAACAAAAGCTTTAGTGGAGAACAAAAAAGACAGTAAGGGGTTCACTGTTCATAAAGCTTCCTTTTGGCAGCAGTAAGAAACCATATTTTCTCAAAACTACTGAGAAAACTACTGACATTTGTCAGTATATTAGAAATAAGAATGTGAATCACTTTGCAGCAATGCCATTTTGTTCGATTTTATATTAGTCTTAGTTTTGTGGTAAATTGGTGCAATTATGTTACTAGAAGACTAATGAAGACCCTTTTTTTTTTCCTCATTTTAGCCAAGAAAACAGCCTCAAAAGTAAATTTGGTCTTAGTTGATAGACCCTTCTGTACAAAAACTGTATAAAATAACCTTGAAGCCAGACTACCAAGAGTCTAACTCAGTGTGAAATACTACTCCTACCTGTTAACCCTAAGCCCTGTGAATGCATATTTGACCATTTTTAATTGGATAAATTAACACGGCAATGTCAACTCAGTCAATTTTTGAAACAAAGTATCTTTTATGCATTGCCAATTAGCATTTTCAAGGAGAGACTTACTTTTCCAGAAATAGAATTTTTCCCATTAGCATATATTTTTTTGTGTTTTTATCTTGAGCCTTGTTAGTTGAGTTTCCCATATTTCTCTACCAGGTTAAGATATTGGGAAGAACCTATAAATAGAAGGGAAAAGCCATAAAATAAATATAGATTATATTCATAGGGAGTATATCAGGAATACCACAGGGGCCATTTGTTGCATCCAGAGCACTGTCCTAAAAAAATTTAGCATAAAGATAATTAGCTGTTAATTTGCAATTGTGATCTATGTTGAAGCCACTACAAACATGCGGTAGAGGGAAAATGAATTTTATTTGCATCAGAATGTTTTCACATAAAATATATATTCTATCAAAAATGCATGTTTGTCTAGCAATCAGCACTTATTACTTAAATAAAGTGAACATATTGCAGCTCAGAAAATTGCAAGACAATGCACGAGGATAATACAGTCTGTACAAGGCATGTTCTCTGTGAAGTAATAATAGTGCAAAAAATACAACCTGTATGGAAAACTGGGCTGCTGAACTGTGTTTCTGGCCATCTTGCATACATGGCAATCTCAGCTCTGACACTCACTAGTGGTGTCTGTCTAACATCACACAGTTCACTGGGTTCTGAGAGTTCATCGAGCCCGAAAGTCTTAGCTATACCATTCTTTATATGCCTTTTTAGTGCACTGTGAGGATAATGTCTCTCTTGCATTGTTATTAGTGCCTGCAGCAAAGACAAACTACTTCTCTCACATTCACAGAAGGCTGAGACAAGTGCTTTTGTTACAGCAATTTGGTGCTGTTTAAGGTTTCTATCTGCTGCTGCTTAACTTGTGAGGCAGGACTACACTGTTTGCAGTGTTTCAGATGTCACTTTGACACCCCCAGATCTCATCCCTAGAAGAGGGCACATTAGAAATATCAAAATTAATGATTGGAACTGATCGTAAGCAGTTTCGTTTTCAAGGCTGAGATGTTTCTCAAACATACCTGGTTGCTCAAACTTTTTTTATTTCCCTTTTTGATGCACAATGGCAAACACTTTTTAGATACTTCTGAATACAGAAGTCATTAATACAGGTAGAATTGCATAAGGTAGGAAAAAAAAAAAAGACATAGAGCTACACCCCTGTTGTTTTTTTCTATACTGTGTATCAAAGTACCTAAGAAATATTATTAAAGTACTGTCTATACTTGCTTCCATACTCTTGCAGGAAATTATGTCAATTAATTTCATAAGCATGAAAAACTTCACAGTACATTTCATACAGAGTGTTTTTATCATTGTTACTCTCCATCCCCACCACCTGCTGTATAACTTAAAAATTAGGAGAATAAAATTCTGCACTGATTTTTAATCATCCATCCTAAGTGTTCCAGAAGAAATGTCTTATAATAAAATGTCCTAAAATTATTTAAATTACCTAGTCTCTTCAGATGCATAATTTTTTCTCCTCAGTTAAGTTTTGAGGCAGTACAATTGTAGTAGTAAAGACTGTGGGTTATAAAATGATTATTTGTTTTCCACAATCTAACCTTTCTTTTTTTATTATCATTATGTAAAATTACTTACAGACCAAAAGAATTTAAGTGGATTAGCACACTTTGTGATACACACTGTGACTGACACTCTATCTGAAGTAGAGGAAGATGGAAGAAAGTCTTATGCAAAAAAATTTATATCAAATAAGATGAGGCAGAATGCAAGAAATGTAGGAGTATGTGAAAAATCCTACATATCCATTCTTTGTTCGATCACTGAAAGATTTGATAAACTTTCTGAAACCAAGAAACTCCAAATGTGAAAGAATAAAAATGCTGAGATGAAATACAGACATCACACAACTGTTATATCGCAACTGAGATATCGATAGGAAGACTTTTATATACTGCTTCATAGTGAAATATCATATAATGTACCAATAAATATAGAAGACACATAGAACATGCTTACTGAAGTTTCAAATGGCTATAAGCTTTGACAAAGGATGAAACAGAATCAAATTTTTACTCCACATCATCATCACCTGACTGTCCCTGCTTTTAAAGATATCTTATCTGACACCACCTTATCCTCACTAATTAGCACTCCTACTGCAAGGGACATCTGCAGACTCAGGGTAGTGAGCTTCTTACTGGTGGCCTTTGAAATGCAGAGATTGATTTCTTTACAACAAAGTGATTTCTCTCCCAGGAACCAATCACCGTAGGCAAAGAACTGTGTATGTGTCCTACTGATAATGCAGCTATATAGGGCAATTCTGGTGTACCTACACACCCTTGTTGGCAGTAAAGCTAGTCTGGGACAGAAATGTATACACATACATATTTTGATTGACAGATTCATGGCTTTCAGATTACTGAAAAGTTTTTCAAAATATCCTGATCTGGATATCCAGTCATCTCAATGGTTTGCTGGAGACCACCATGGTCGGCACAGTCAAAGGAGCTGACATGCATGATATACATTCAGCTTTCTCTCAGTATGTCCTGGGGAATATGATGAAATGCCTTCAAAGTTCCTGCAAAGGAACAGGGGAAAAAAAAAATATCCTATGACTGACATCTATTTTGCTCTTTCTTTCTGTTTTTTCACCCACCCAGTTCTATATGGTTTTTCCATTTTAAACTCAAGCACAACATGCTTCGTGTATCACACAACCCTTACAAGGTCTTGTCTTTGCTATTTTTATGGACAGATTATCAAAGTAGCACGATAAAATGTATGCTTTTTTCTGCTTCATTTTATCATTACTTAGCACTTAACCTGGGCCCTACACACTGTGCTGAATTAATTATTCTACATACCTTGTGGAAGATAAGGAGTTTGCTCAAGAGTCACCAGCAGCATTATTTGAAGACAGGAGGGTGTACGGGTCAAGCAGTGTTTGGATTGAAGATTCAGTTCTTTGTAATGGACTTAACTGCAAAACAAAAGTATCCATACGGGTTAAGGTGAGAATTAAAAAACAGTATATATAGTGACTTCAAATAAACCCTGTATTTCTTCTTACTGATTTACATTTGCTATTTTTTTCAGTTATATCTGGTAAAATACTAAGAATTCTAGACAGCACTTTAGAAAACAAATCTTTCATGTAATTACAATGGAATTTAGCTCCTGAGGTTTTACTATTTCCTGACTTTTTAAAAATTTACAATAGTGATAATAAATATCAACAAAACCCAGCACAAATCAACAAAATCTTGTCTCAGTTACAATTTTATATATTCTTCTTCACTTTAGCCAATATTCTTTTAATAAGATTAGTTTTTGATTGAAATGCAATGAGAAATGGGGCAGTATTATAGATAAAGTATAAGGGGTTCAGTTTAAAATGTAAATGTTTCCATTGCCTTTAAAACTTGAATTCAATCAGAACATAGTTCACTCTTTCATGGAAAAAGCGCGCACTGTGAAATCTTTAAATTGCTCCCAGAAAACAACAAACAAACAAAAAAAAAAAGGAAGAGGAAAATAAACACTCTAACTTCTTTTCACTTGATGTGGCCTCCTTTTTGTTAAAATTCTTAAAAGATTGCTGCCTTGTGTTGTGCAAAAATTATTTACTGTGTTTATTTTTCCCTGTAATTTTATCAAAGCTTATTGAAGCATGCTGTCAGTTGTCTACACAGTTTTCAGGATCGGTTCACATGAATTTCAGATCCTATTCCTGCAGGATAGGATTGTAGAATTAGAACTTTTATTCATGGTATACTTTGGTAAAGGAAAATAAACTTGCTCTGAGAACCAAAACTAAGGAACCGGGGCTGTATTTGAGAAACACTTTCTTAGAGAAACAATTATGCTTATTAATGAAGAAATAGTTTAGAGAGGGAGCAAAAGCCATTCCACAATATGGATAGTGCTCATAAGCCAGTTATGAGGTCTTACCCCAACTAATTCCCTGTGGTGGCATGGCACTTTATACTGAAAACTCTTGGTTTTCTACTACCTCTCTATGACAGCTAAGGCTACTATCAGAAAACTAGCCAGCTCACTTCATCTCCCTGTCTGGCAGTTCTCCTGGGTACAGTTTTGCTGTTCCCAAGGCCACTGCCCACTGCATGCTTTGAAAACTTAAGTTTCGCTATTTCTTTCACAAAGATACAAGTTCCGGAACTGCATGTTCCTATATGGAGTAAAATATCCTTGCTGCTATTGTATAATTAAGTGGTCTTTAAAAGAAAAGCTATGTTGACTATCTAGAAAAAACTTTATTGTCTACTGCATATGGAAATTCCTATTATAGAGGCTGGACACAAAAAAACTGGGTTTAGATTTTCTCTTTGTCATTTTTCATTCTACGCAGAAATATCGTGCTCTGGTCCTTAGCAAGAGATGTGTCCGAAATCATGCCTGACATTGGGGCAGTGCCATCTGGCATGACCAGTGACATGTCAGGGATGTTGATAAAAGCCCTGTAATGTGTACAATCGCATACCAATACATACATGTGTAGGTCTGTGCCTTTTATGGTTTACTCATAGATATTTATACATAATAATATTAGGGCAGTGTACAGATTTTTTTCAGTGTTACTGTGAAACATTAATACTCATATATTCTCTGAAGTCACATATATACGTATGTTTTTCTGCAGAATTTAATGCTTCACCTTATCATTATGAAAATTTGGAATTTATCTGTAAATAAATAGTATTCGACTCACGTCTTTGAAGGCTTCTACACTCTTAATTTTCCTCTCTGACACTACAACTCATCTTAAGAGAGAGAATAAGTTTTACTGATACAGAAATAGAGAAATATTGATTTTTACTTGTTCTAATGTATAGTCTTACTTGCAAAAGAACAGTGACACAGTTTTTCATCATTGTGCTGCCTGTCCCAATTTATACAATAAGTTCCTTATTGTCTCCATGTTGACATTTGAGTTTTTGAGAGGAGTCACAATCAAGTTTGTCAGAGGACTACTACTCCACAGATTCTCTATTTTCAGCAGTACTGGCTTATTTTCTCTGTTTAAGTCATACAAATGGGTTGTGTGGTCTGCAGACTCAGATAAATTGGATGTATCAGACTCTATAACTTCACAATGCCTCAGTGTTTCCTATTTCATACTGATACTTCTGTGACTCCTGGCTGCAGTTTCTTAGGAATATGTTTGATTGTGGCTTTTTTTTTTTCCTTTTCCCCATAACTATACAGTAAACTGGAGAAGGGGAGATAGTTCTTACTAGAAGGTCTGATGAGTTATGTCTATATGTCACATCTCCCTTTATTGTTCTTAAAGGCAGTAAGTTTTCCTAACAGGGCTCAGTAATATATAATTAGGAAATTTATTTTTGGCCTTAAGCAAATATTGTTGGATACAGCTGGATTGTGCGGAACGAACTCCATCTGGGGATGGATAAGGAGCCAACCAAGATCTTATGGGTCAGGATTAAAGGGAGGCCAGGAAGAGGGGATGTAGGAGTTTGCTACAGGCCACTTGGCCAGGATGAGCTACGGGATGAGGCCTTCTAGAGGCAGATAGCAGCAGCCTCACAGTCAATAACTCTGGTCTTCATGAGGGACTTCAACCACCCCGATATCTGTTGCAGGGACAATGTGGCAGGGTACAAGCAAGCCAGGAGGTTCCTGGAATGCGTTCATGAAAACTTCCTATCCAAGTGATAGAGGAGCTGATAAGGAGTGGTGCAATGTTGGACCTTGTTCTCACCAACAGAGAGGGGCTGGTGAGGAATGTGAGGCTCAAGGGCAGCTTTGGCTGCAGCGCTGCAGCGACCATGAAATGGGGGCGTTTGAGATCCTTACAGAGGCAAGGAGGGTGCACAGTAAGCTCGCTACTCTGCGTTTCAGGAGAGCGGACTTCAGCCTCTTTAGGGAACTGATTGGCAAGGTTCTTTGGGAAAAAGCCCTGGAGAGAAGAAGGCACCAAGAAAGCTGGCAAGTATT
>NW_010256683.1:11107-15068 GCF_000690775.1 Eurypyga helias | reverse complement strand
GCGCCGGGACCGGGCCGGGCCTCCACGCTCAGCCCTAGTGACGAGAAGACGCGGAGGCGGCCGGTTTGATTTGAACCGGGGGTGTTCTCACGCATTAACGGGCGCCGGGGCGGTTCGGGCCCGAGCAGCCCAGCCCGGGCGGACAGCGGGGACGCCTCGAGTTGCTCCGCACTTCGTACATAATTGGCTCCCAATTAAGAGTGAAGCCATCACGTCGTGTTTTCTGGCTTGGTGGCCGGCTTGTGTTTTAACGGAAGTACAGCTAGTGCGGCGCCTCTGTGTTGGGGCTGTTCCTTCGTTGCCTTTAGTTGCGTTGCCTGCAGCAGCATCACGGCGTGGAAGTGTAGCTTGTAATTCGGAGATGCAGCCTGGTCTTCGTGCCTATGCCATAGTAGTTTTCTATTGCTCCTTACTCCTAGCTAGCTATTCTTGTGTGTGCGTGTCGTTTTCTCACAGTCTCTGCTGAAAATGTTTGTTTTGTAATGATGCATAATCACTGCTCCCTGGTTAAACACAGTTTTGTGAATGGGATCCTGTACAAAGTCTTGAGCTGTGATTTATTGTAAGTAAAGTGGAACCCAAATATAAATATTCAGATCCAAGTCATGAATCATGTGTTTTGTAATGAGACTGACGGGAAAAAAAATCTAAACAACGGTGATGCAAAACTCCAGAGGAGGAAAGTAAATGTTTTATCTGTTTTACTTTTCAGTATCATACTGGGAAAAGTCTGTTATGGCATCCACACAGGGGAAGAACACTGAGTACACATGACAACGTAAATTTATGTTCCACAGGGGTATAGGAACAGAATCTGGGTCTACGTTGAACAGTGGGAGAGGAAAAATACCAGTGTTTATAGTTTTTGTACTTCTTTTGTCAAAGAGAGGTTATGTCCAAATTAAGAGTGATGTTGGTGTGTCTTGAAAAAGGGGCGGATCTGATCTATTCTTCCTCACGCTGATACTTGCTGTTGTACAGTGGTTGATACCTGGTAATGTGTCGCTCAGTTGACAAAAAATACGCACGGCTTACCTTTGGCCAGTGTTACACTCGGGCTTCGTTGTGATGATGCTCTTGCCTTTCACTGCAGTCTTGATTCTGTTCTTTGTGCCGCAAATATGTTTTGAGTATGTTGTTGAAGTATCTTCCCTTTCAGTCGGAAAAAAGAGATGTCACTGGTATCTGCAGTTTGAAGACTGATCTTTTCCAAAAATCACTTAGGCCAAGAACTGTCATCTTAGTCTTCCAAATGGACAAGAATGTCTTCATTTTTCAGTAGAATGGGAGGGAATTCTCCAGTTTCTTGTATTCTCAGAAATGGAATATGTGTATAGTGTGGACTTTAAACTGAAAATTTAAAGGGAAAAAGATCTGATAAAGGGCTTTGCACATAGTTTGCCTTCTATGGGACTAGAAGTTCTTACTGTGCTTCGTTTAATCTACCTTAAGTTTTATCAGTAGCATTCAGTTTGTGCCATAAATCTGAAACTGCTTTATACCCTGTTTTCTCAGTTATTTCAGCATAACAAAGCAGCTGATGCTTTAAACTATAAAGTGTACAGTTTCCCTAAACTTAAAAAGGCCCTACATACCCCCGTAGGACAGTAGCAAAAATTTACATAGAGAAAATTATAATTGTTCGTGGCGTTATTCGTTGGTTTACTCTGCACACACAATAACACATATTTGAAGAGGGATCATCTTGAAACATAATCAGCATTTTAAAAAGGACTTCTTATCAGTTATTGCCTTTGTCCTTGAGGGCTGAGGGTTTGTTGTGCGTTCTTTGACGTTCAGCATTTCCTTTTTATAGCTTAGATTCCTCTGTTGTTTTGCCAGGGAAAAACGTACGACTTTATATAAATAGAACTGAAAAGGATGCTTTTTGGTTGGTAGTAAGAGTTGTGAATGTGATAGGTGCAAAATACCACAAGTATTGCTGCCAAAATTGTATCCAAACAAATATTTCTTGGTGAGGCAGAAGAAACCCAGGCAGAAATAAATTTACAAGTGTTTTCTTGCTCTCCTTTCCCAAGATTTCTCAGATCTGTATCCCATCCTCTGTGTCACAGACGCATGTGGTTCCCAGGAGCAGAAAGATAGGCCAAACAGCTCCTCCTGGATCTCCACAGGCCAGCACTAGAATATGCCCCTGCTCACAGGTCCTTAAGAAAAAAAAAAGTCTTCATAACTGTAATGGATTAAAATCATGTGAAAGTGTAAGAAATGTTGTCAGTCACCAGCTCTGCAGAAGGTTAAAAGTAATATTGATATTTGATGGAGAATTCTGCTTTCTGGGTTTAGTTTTGGGTTTTGGTTTGTTTGGAGTTTTTTAAAGCATTTTTATCAGTTACTTAGTTCTTCAAGTTATTTCTTTGAGACTAAGTGACAGGATTTCTCCCGTTCTTTCTGGTAAGCTGCGTGACGTTCTTCTGTCAACCAGAACTTTTGCCTCTGTTACAGATATGAACAATGACCATAGTTAACAAGCCAAAATCTTCAAAATCTAAAAAATCATCATCAAGACGGTCTGACAAATCTAAGAAACCCCGTACTAAAAAAATGACGTCACGCACCGCGAATTTGGGCCGGGTGCCACCTGCAGAAGATCCAAACAAAGTCTCTGTGGACAAAGGACCTGGAGGTGCTATTTATTGTAGATCATCTCAAAAATCTAAGCCTCTTGCCCAAAGAGATCTAGGTAAGTATGGGTTTTGTCCTTCCTTTTTCTTAAAAGGGAAAAAAAAGACAACCCAAAGAATAAGTAGAAAATGCAGTTTTTATTTGTCGGACTGCTAGGGACTATGCCGAATAAAGACTGAAGTGGTAGAGTTCAGTTTTGTGAATCCCCTAAGGCAACTGACTGACTGGTGTTACAAAACTTAGTTTGATCTATTTGTAACTTAGTTTTGATCTGTTCACAGTCAGTTACGGGGAGCTTTTTATAATACACAGATTTATCCAGGTCCTTTATGCAAAAGTACATTCTGCCATTGCTGTTGGTGGTTTCCATTATTCACAGGAATTTGATAATGCTGCTGAGGAAGAGATGTATTTCTATAGGGTTACCTTCTGTGCTAGCTCCTTGTTTGGTTTTCAGTCTTAGCTGTAATATTCATTACCATATGATGACACGTGTAAGTTTGTGGTTTAAGTTACAATAATGAAAAAAGCAGTAATGGAATTAATAATCGGATCAAAGACTGTAAATGGAAAGAAACCTGGCAAAAGTTACTAAAATCAGAGTGGCAGTTTTTCTTGTGTTAGAAGAATTAAAACTATTGTCCAAAACAGTGTGTTTACCAGCAAATTTGAGTGGCAGTGTTAAAGCTGTGCGTCATATCTTTTTGTGCTTTGGAGTATAGCTGGTTCTTCTGGGGGCTTCTGCAGAATGCTACCTTTTAAATATCTTTTTTAAAACAAAACCAATACATCTCTCTTAAAATATCATTTTCTTGCAGTTGTTAACGATGGAATTGCCCCGCCGCAAAGGATTCTTTTTCCACCTGAGAAAATTTTTATGGATTGGCAAAAAACACAGAGTGTTGGAGTTGGACTGCAGAATCTCGGCAATACGTGTTTCCTTAATTCTACTCTACAGTGTTTGACCTACACGCCTCCTCTCGCCAATTACATGCTTACTCTTGAACACACCAAGTCATGTGAGTACTTCCCGACATTATTATAAATCTGTTGGACAGCTCTGAAGGTGAAAGAACAACCGTGACTGCGTGAACAAAAGTCTTAGTTGTCGTATTTTATCTGTAGAAGCTGGCTTTGAACATGATCTTAAAGGTCTTTTCCAACCAAAATGATTCTATGATTACATTAACAGGAGGCTCAGAATAGCATATGAAGTGCATTTGTTCATTTAATGCACCATAGTAAAACGTCAAAAAAAAGATAATTTCTTGCTTCACGTGAATACTGAAGTGCATTGTGAAGTAAGGCAGTTGAT
>NW_010256683.1:0-11082 GCF_000690775.1 Eurypyga helias | reverse complement strand
CCTGCTGATGGAAAGGTGATGAGATTTAGGATGTTGGTGTCGTAGATTCTCAGTCTTTGTAGCCTAGATACTGTAATGCACTAATGCTGTGATAAATTATATGTTCACTGTTGACCCATTAAAAGAAAAACCACCCTAGAAACCACTAGGAGCTGACCTCTTATGAACTCAAATAGATATTTGTGTGGGATTGGATTGAAATTTAGACAGACTTTTATTCTAAATACAAAATTTGAATTCTTTTAAACCCTTGAATTTGTTTTCTTTGAATTTCATTTTTATACTTGAATTTGTTTAAGCCCAGGAGCCTCTTTTCATAACTATATATGTATATTTTTACAAAGGCACCTGTATACTTTCTAGTCTTTTATTTTAATATTTATTCCTAGAAATTTAACTGTGTTTTCTTAACAGAAATAATTCTTATATATGGTAAGAATCCTGTTGAAAAAGGAGGGCAGAAATACTAATACATACATGACTTAAATCTTTTCTGTTTCCCAGAGGATTCTTAGCTCTGTGTCATGTAGCTCACCTAGCAGCAGTGTGCTGAAAATAACACACATTCTCTCTTGATGCTGTACCATCAATGTCAGTATTGTTTCCTCATACATTCTGCAGTCTGTGGAGTTCACATTCCTGTCAGCCTGGAGAAAAAAAAAAATAGACATTGCAATAGTTACTTAAAGTGCATTTTCTGATGAGAAACCTAATACAGACTTAATCAACATTTTTATTCTATACCGTTCTGCATAATAAGATGTCACCAAATGGTTGGGATATTGACACCTTAGGAGAGGAGAATGTGGCATGGAGAGTGGATGTTGTACCTAGAACTTAAAGATTGTTATTTTGGTTTAGTTTTTTTTGTAGCAGTGTCTATTTGACTAGACTGGGGTGCTTTCTTCTTTCGCTCTTCAGGTCATGAAGAAGGTTTCTGTATGATGTGCACTATGGAAACCCACATTAACCAGGTCCTGTGTTGCTCTAATAATGCCATCAAACCTACGTCTGTTATCAATGGCCTTAAAAGTAAGTGATTTCAGATATTTTTTTTGATGGTTTTTAATTTTTCAAATAATTATATAAATGATGTTGATATTTTAAAGAAGAGATATTTTAGAAATACGATTTTTCTTTCATTTTTATGAGATAAATGTAATAACCCTCTTATTTATTAGGAATAGGAAAACATTTCCATTTTGGCAGTCAAGAGGATGCACACGAATTCTTAAGCTTCACTGTCGATGCTTTGCAGAAAGCTTGCTTAAATGGAAGTACCAAGTAAGCATAAGCAAATGCATTTTTAAATGTTCTCTAGCCCCTCTTACTCCTTTATTTACTACAGTAAATTAAAATCTATGTCCTTGGTTTTCATAAAAAGAAAAACCGTTTGAAGAGTTCACTCTGTGCCTTAAATCTTCTGAGATCTAGTTATAATTTCTTTCCAGATTGGACAGATCTTCGCAAGCCACTACGCTTATTTATCAAATATTTGGAGGATATCTGAGATCCAGAGGTACTTTTTAGAAATCTTCCTGTCCTGAACCTGTCTGTGTCTTTTTGTGTGTGTGTAGTAGAAGAGTTTGTAGTCTGACTAAAGTAATACTTACTAATCATTTAAATTTACGCGGTTAGTCTCCTTCACATATTGCTAAGCATTTCTATTTTGATTCCAGTTAAGTGCTTGAACTGCAAAGCAGTTTCGGATACATACGAGCCATTCCTCGATATTACTTTGGATATAAAGGTAGGATGATGTTTTGTGAATATGGTTCCAGATGTGCAAAGACTTGCAGAGCTTTCTGAAATAAACATATTTTCCTTAAAAGCAAGTACGGTTAAAATAAAAGAGCTTGGTAGTGGATAGGATTGGATTGGACTTTGTTCTGCTGTGGAAGCCATGTCAATGGTCTCCATCTTTGCATTGGGTTTTAGCTGGAAAAATAATAATTCCATCTAGACAACCAGTGATACTGTCACACTTCTTGATTATTCTGCTTCAGCATACGTCTGTTGTTGGACTGATGGGTTTGATTGTTCTCATTATTGATGCAAAAGCATATCGCAGATGGCATCTGTGGTATCGCAAAATTTGTTTATTTCAAAGTAGAATCATTTTCAGTTGAGGTAGATGCTTAGCATACTCTGTTTCTGTCTCCTTCAGTGTTTGTTGGTTCAAAGTAGGCTACTCAAGTATGAGCTAGCAAGGTTCTCTCATAAACTACTAGTAAGTGCTTGAAATTTTGCATTTCCAGTGATTTATTGCTCTGCTTTCTTACTCATCCAGGCAGTTACATCTGTCACCAAAGCTCTAGAACAGTTTGTGAAACCGGAACAACTGGATGGTGAAAACAGCTATAAGTGTAGCAAGTAAGATTATTACTAACGACAGCTTACATTAAACACGTGGCTGGTATTATTGCATGACTTAGAGCATGTTATCTTTTGACTTTGTTTAGAAATGAGATGAGACACAGCTCTCTGTGGTTCTTTTCACTTAGTTTTGTTTATACAACTAATAGACTGAAATCATCCAAAGCTTGGAAAATAGTACATTTGTTTAAGAGAGTAATTTTTGGGTTTCTGTTTGAGTATTTGGAAATCTATTGTAAGCATTGTGGCCATTAGCTCACAGTAGACTTTTATTCCTAGTATTGTCTACACTGGGTCTTGACAGCCTTCCTAAGTGTGAAGTTGCACACTGAAATATCTGTATGGTACCTGGTCTGAGATTCTGGTGATGTGCTCCAGTGAGAGATTCCTGCTCCTGCTTTGCAACGAGTTGTTGGGAAGCCCTACCTTTTTGGCATAACAAAGATACATGTTCAGACTTTTGTTTGTCTATCAAGAGATAATATTCTAAATCCTTTATTCTTTGTTCTGTAGAGTTGTCCTCTTACACCCTACTATCCTCTCTCTGTTAGCAACCCTGAAATGCAGTGTTTGGATTTATGAAAAGGAAAAAACATATTATGCAAGTAAATCTCATTCAGAGAGCATAAGCATGTGTGAGAGATGAGACCTTGCTTGACTTTTGAGGAGGGGAAGAATATGCTGTTAAACATTGGTCTGTGCTTGTTTTTAAGGTGTAAAAAGATGGTTCCTGCCTCGAAGAGGTACACGATACATCGTTCTTCTAATGTTCTCACAATATCACTCAAAAGATTTGCAAATTTTACGGGCGGAAAGATCAACAAGGTATGCTTATAGCTGTAATGAACTTTGTCTTCTTGGAGTGGGAGATTTCCCAGAGAGGAGCACTCATTTAACGATTGCTGACGTCTGCAGGCGGTAGCTGTAGGCTAGTAACTGTCGTCTCAGAGAAGTCGAGATAGCAACTGTGACTTCTTTTGTAATACCAATGAAGTTCCTCTATGCTCATAGGAATACACCTTACTCTTAAAGAACTAATTCTGTCGAAAACAGGTGCCTGCGAGTTATTAAATTATTTAATATTGTTTGTGAGCATAGGTGTTTTTAAGTGAATCCGAATAGATTCAAATATTCCTGGTCCCTGTTTATAGAAGCGTTTCTCTCAGGCTGTTTCCTGAAGTATTTCAGGATAATTTTTCAGTCTTCTTGGTCTGTGTTTAGGATGTAAAATACCCTGAATATTTGGATCTTCGAGCATACATGTCCCAGTCAATTGGAGAGCCTCTCATCTATGCTTTATATGCCGTTCTTGTACATAGTGGTTTCAACTGCAACGCAGGACACTATCTCTGCTTCATAAAGGTAGATATCAGCTTGACTTCCAACGGGCTAAAATCTGTGCTGACAAAGAAATGAATGTTCCGGTAACCACTCCTTCTAGGGGAGAAGGTTGCATTGTAGCCTTTGTTTGATGTGTATTGGTATGTTTTGTTCTGTAGCGTTCTCTCTGATGTCATTTGGAAAGCATGCAGTTCATCCAAAGATACCATTGTCTTTATTTTCAGGCTGGTAATGGACTTTGGTATCGAATGAATGATGCCTCAGTAGAACTTTCTGATATCAAAACAGTTCTCAATCAGCAAGCTTATGTACTTTTCTACATCAGGTAATAACAAATTTTAAATGTGTTCAGGATATATTTACTTTCCTGTTATTGATATTTTTCTTTCTGTCCTAGAAAAAGATTACTATTGGTATAATTCACTTCTGTCTAACCTGAAATTCTGTGTCATTTATTATCTTTCATTGATTGACCTTAAATGCTGTGCTTGTGTACACTGCTATATATCTGCTCTCTGTAGCTGGCTAATTTAGAAAAGGGGAGAAATTAAGGCCCTAGATGGTGTAAGGATGAGTTATTGCACTAGTCATTGCAGGGAGACCATTATCTAATTTTCCGTTTGCTGTCCGGATTAAGTCTTCTGTATATGTCTTCTGTGTCATCTAAACTGTTCCTGTAGAACTATAGCATGGGGTTTAATCCAAGAATAGGCTGAAAGAAAAACTCTAAGATCACTGCTCTTTTCCCAAGGCGCTATGATTTGACACTCGGAGAACATACTTTTTACTTACCAGCACCGTCTTACCCCCGTTCATTCCTGGGTCAGCGGGGAGCTAACAGTAAGCAGGCTGGATTTATGGGACCACGACCACCTCCTCATATGCTTAAGGTAATTTTAGGGGGGAAGATAATGACACCAGATTGATAGTGGTTTTCGGTTTTGGCGTAGGGGTTTTTTGTTGGTTTTTAGCATGAGTTTTATTTTCCTTCCCACACTGCAGCTTTCTTCACAGCTCTCATGCTACAGCCAGAATTATTCAAGTAGAGGCTTATCCTAAATCGTGCAGCCATGCTACTCCATTACTTTGTACTTCCAACTCAGCTTTGTAAAGCGCTGAGAACTGCGCTCTTGAGACAATTGGAGTAGTCTATTAATGCTTAAATAATTAGAAACAAAAAAAGGTAAAGATCTTTTTCCCCTGCCTATCAGTGTCACTTCAGCTGAGGCAGGAACAAGGCAATCTGTTTTCACTGCGTACCAGAACACTTATTCCAGTGTTTTCAGGGAATGTTTAAAGGGGAGAATACATACATTGGGGAATAGCTTTAGTCCCTGTTGTTTGGCTTGATGAGCATCAAAACCAATGCTCATCTGATACCAGTATGCAGTAGATTGAAACACACTTACTGGACTTAGGCTTGTATTTGAAGGGGGGTGGTCTTTCTTCTTAGGTGGTGAGGCAATTGGTAGAATATCTAGGAGGAGGATTTCACGTTTTAAAACTTCAGATGCCCTGTGTTCACACGTCCATCTTGCAATCTCTTATTTTTAAATACAGAATTCAAGTCGTTTAAATGGAAACGGACCCCTGAAAGAGGATCCAAATACCATTGGCGTCACCCTAAGAAGACAGTCCCCAGCTCCGCCAGCAGCTTGCATTCAAAACTGGGCAATTACCAGGCCTTCAATTACTGATCCATCAAAAAACCAGAAGATCACTATCAGTATTCATAACAAATTGCCAGCACATCAGCCTGTGTCACACCCTGACTGTCTTAGCAGCGCTGCAGAGGATGAGGATCTCAGCAAGCCTGTTCCGTCATCCACCATTACAAATTCTTCTGCAGCTGAGTCTACCTCAAATGTACCTACAGTGTCAGTTGCTACTAATGTTTCCAAACAGGAAGTTGCTGATGAAACTTTCCTTGAGCCTCTAGTGAATGGAAATCCTAAACTCAGCTCTGACAACGCAGTCCCTTACGGTGCAGAATCTTCAGGAATATTGGAGGAGTCGAAGGGCTTGTTTAAAAGGAATTGCAACATAATATCTTCTAATGGAATTTTGATTGGAAAGGCTGTCCGTACACTGCAGAATTCCCATTCTTCCTGTCAGAACGCTGAAGAAGAAAGATCCCAGCATGAGCTGCCAAAAAGCGATTCACTAAATGGTGCTATTAGTTTAGATAACGAATCTAAAGAAAACGGACTGAAACTTGATGATTCCACTTGCCAAGTCCAACCTGTGAAACCTTCTGAGATACTATTTACTAAAACAAACGGATTGCTTGAGACAGTAAGTTGTGTTTATTCCAGGTATAACTTCTCACCATTCAGGAGCATTATAGTGTTCCCAGTCGGTGTAAAAGGCCGAGCAAGCACACAGCACAAACGCCGGGGTTGCACTTGGTGCTATTACCCCCTCAGAGGCTAAGCTGGTGCAGGAGAACTTGTCCAGAGAAGGTCGGCTGAGATAATGCTTGATAAGTTTCATGGAGTTACTGGGGGAGGGAGGGATGTGTAAAATGGGGATAGCGCATATAATTCCAAGTGATCTATTTTGCAAAAAGTACTTTTCTACTAAAGGTAGTATTTTTTTCTCTCTCTTACCTTCTATGTTTGAATTGTAGATGCCTGTAGCTTTGTCACCGGTTCCTCAAGAAATAATCTTAGAATCTCTGAGATACAGCCAGTTGAACAGCTTGGCAGAGGAGATGAGGTAAAACGAGTACTCTCTGATTAAAACAGGACTTGATACAAGTTTATCGTTGGCTCACCTGGCTGCTAACAGACAGAGCATTCCACGCTGCACATCCCGTGCCGCAAACATCAGCCCGGAGCTTGTCTTATTCTGATGTTAAATACGGGCAGATGCCTCTTGGAAAAACTTCATTTCTTCATAGAATGTTTTTCCCATTTCCTTCCATTGTTGGGAATACTTTTTCTATTCCTCTCTCCTTTTTTTTCCTGTAGGAAGGTGTGTGAATGTAATTTTCCACCGTTCGCTCTCCCGTTTGGGAGAGAGAGGGAAGTCCGTGCGTTTACATTTTTCTAGTTGGGGGGAGAGCAAATACAGTGGTTTTGCTATTGATGTGATTCAGAGCAGCAAGTGGAGGGAGACAAATGTGTTAAATGTGGGGTTTTTAATGCAGTACTTGCAGAGTCAGGAGGAAAAAAACTCGCCTTCCCTGGGAGCAGAGGAAGGCGTAAGAATAAGTTTCTCAATGGAATGTCTTTCAGAGTTTTCCAGTAGCCACTATTTTTTTAATGTAAGGGGATTCTACTCCTGACATTCATCTTTTAAATGGTCTTTTTCAAGTGAAAAACATTGGTTTTGTTTTGTGCAGTGTCCCTGGACCTCAGAAATCTGCTGAAAAGGATGCTCTTATAAAAACTGTAGTGATGGAAGCACTGTTTGCCTATGAAGAATCCAGGAAGATTCCTTCCAGCTTTAGCTCTGAGGTTGAGAGTCTTTTTACTCCGTCGGATTCTGAAACCATTTCTACCAAAGAAGAAGTTGCTGAAAGTATTACAACAAAAGCTGATAATGCTCATCCCAATATCAATGGTCAGCACAAGGTCAGGAAAAAATCCTTGGACAGTGAAGGTGAATTCCTTGGGCAGTGTGAGTCTGAAGACGGTAGAGACAAAGACAAACCAAGAAGATCGAAAGAACCTGAACTCATTTCAAAAGAAAACCCTTTGTACACCAAAGGGTCTCCTGAGAGCGAAGAGAAATTAGGGCAATCTTCCTCTCTAAAGTCTGACGTTGAATGTAGTTCTAAAAAACCTGCATCCCTGGATATGACAGATAAATACCAAGATACAAAGGACATTTCTAATAACTATGTAGAGGTACCACCTGTTAATGACTCTTCTATTATGAAACTGGATAAAGTTTTGGAGAGTCAATTTTCTAGAGAAAATGAGGGACTGAGCAATAAAAAATGTGAAGAAGATAAGCATAGGAAAAAACATAAGAAAAAACTATACGAGACTAAAAAAACTGACAAAGAGCACTACCGAAGGAAGAGAGGGGACTCGGACACTGAAGAGAGGGAGGAGAAGGAAGCCAGAAGCAAACCAGAGGATCATTCCCACAAGAGGACGTGCTTTCGCAGTGTGGAAGCAAATAAGCAAAACCGTTATAAGCAGGAATATTACAGTGAAAACAAGTACAGATCTTCCCATAATGAAAGAAACAGTCCAAATAATGGCAAAAGCTCAGGAAAATATTCTCGTTACAGATCCCGAAGCAGAGAAAGAACAGACCAAGACAGGAATAGGTATTATCATTCCAAAGGAGAGAGAACTTGGCACAGAGAAAGATACTATCCAACTGAACCACGGAGGTGGCAGAAATGCAGATACTACCACGGTTATTATTCCTTCCATGGAATGAGAGATGGCAGAGAGAGAAAGTCCTCTCATTGTGATAAAGACTTTGACAAATCGAGTCAAGCTTACAGCAGGTCACATAAGGATTATCACTGCAAAAGCAGATGGCCTCCCAGTGCGCCCTCGAGGGAGGAAGATGTGCATCACTTCAGCAGCCACAGGGCAAACTTGCACCGTTTTCCAGTACCTCCGCAGCAGCCTGAAAGATACTCTCGTGACAGGCATGTACTTCCATCTCTGACCGCTCATTCCAATTTTGAGGACTCTTCCCGGGAAAATGAAAAAGAAAAACTAAGAAATGTAAAAAAATACACACACACAGAAGAAAGCGGAAGCGAAGTAGAAAAGAAATGCCACAAGATAGATGACCAAAGAATGAAGAAGTATAAGAAGGTCAAGAAGAAAAAGAAGTCCAAAGATAAACATCGGGAGAAGGATTACAAGTAAGCGAGGATTCCGGCATGGCCAGCAATGTTTTCCTCATTCTTTCCTGGGTGTTCTCACGTCTGCCTCTTTTCCCCGTGTCTAAGTGACGTCTGTAGCCTGGTCTGGCTGGGGATGACGTTGTCGGGTTGGTCAAGCGAAGACAGGAAAGATGTTGCTGAATTGAGCTGGGCTCTAGGTCTGGGTCACGCAGTTGGGGTCCCACCTCGCACTGGTTTGGGCCGCTTCACAGCAGTATTTGCTTTTTCATTCCACAGCTAGCCACTGCTAGTGATCTGTGTACGAACCAGGAGCTAGCGCCCCTCGGTTCCAGGGCTTCAGTTTGCTGCATGTGAAGTCAGCGAGGTGTGCAGAAACGACCTCAGAATAGCGGAGACGCTGCCAGTCATCCCCCGGGTAAAACGCGGAATGTTTGCCGTGCCGCGTCTGTGTTTAACTTCCCTGCTTGTTTCAGACCTTACGACGTGGGTCCCTGTGTGTTCTGCTTTGACGACGACAATCGCAAGCATAAGAAAAAGAAGAAGAAGAAGAAACACGTCAGGAAAATGAAAGGCTTCTTGGAATATTTCGATGCTGATTTCCAGAAGAAAACCCGGGAGAAGGAGAAGGAATCCAGTCCTCCAGGTGAGCAGTATTTCCGTGAGCAGTGGGGAAACCAGGGCGCTAAAGGACCCGGCACGGAAGGGAAGCTTTTTGCAGCGCAGGTGAAAGCACGCCGGAGGCTGCACCACACCAGGGCGTGTGCTCGAGGTCAGGGGCCGCAGGCGGTTGGCAGGACGCCCTTCTCCTCACACGGGCACTGTGCTGGGAAGTCTCGAAATGCTTGTGTGATGAAATCCTGCTTGGTATCATGGCTTCTGAACAGTCTGCAGTAACATTAAAAAACAGATGGATGGGCTTGTTTCCCCCCCCATTTTTAAGTGACTGGTAGGAAGGCAAGTCTGAAATAAAACTGCGAAGGGGTTGAAGGGCAAGTAACTTTGATTTGATCTGAAGGTGAAGTGGCAGACAAGTGGGGGAGATGGAAGAAGCCTTATTAAATCCAGTCCAACCAACTGGCAAAAACACCGATCTTGGGCAGCTGTATCTGGAAAAAGAATCCGGCAGGTAGGCAGGAGGCTCCGTAGGGAAGATGGAAGATGAGGACATGAGACTTCCAGGCACCATCATCCTAAAAAAGCCTGCCGGAGTCATCCATGGAAATCAAACACCGCGCCTGGCTGTTTCCTAACAGAGAACCAGTGCTGCCGGCTTGTGCCGAGCGACGTGAGTCACTGGTAACACTGGAATATTCTCGTTTCAGATGCCGATCAGCCTTCTGCTACGCGTGGCGACTTCCCAACCGTTAAACCTCCGGAGAACACTTCACAGCTGGACACCTGGAGAGTACGTTGAATCCCTGCTGTTGTTTTCTCGCGGTTGGTTTTTTCCCCCGTCAGTATAGGTTTAAAGACAGAGAAGTTCTTGATGACAGTTTTTTTGCCAACTTTTAGTATTAAATAAAGCCAGTTGGTGCTTCTTATAAAAAATAAATGCAAGGAGTGCCTGACTGAATTTACACTGAATTCTCTGCTGTTGCTTGGCACGATCCTGACTTGGGCTCTCAGTAGATAATGCAGTTTAATTCATTAGCTCTAGAATTACGCAGTGAAGAAGACTGCACGCTGCAACAAATGCAACAAAATCAAATTTGTCAACGTTGCCCATGAAGTGTTTCTGAACAGAAGTGTTCATAAAACCTTCTTAAATGCCTGTTACCTGACATAAGGCCAGTCACGGTCACTCAGGTGTTAATGAACAACCAGCCCTCCCCCCTCTGTTTTAGTCTCACAGGTAACCGAAGTAGGCCCTGGAGACAGCTCACCATCCCAAAGCAAGCTTTACTGTTAGACCTACCTGCCTACAGTTTAAGAATTGGCTCAATGGTCAGTGACCGTCCTGTCCAGCAATTGCCCAGTGTGGGAGGTGTCGTTCTGGCACAGGAAACGAAAGAATTCGTCTTCTGGCCGTACAGCCGGATGTACTTCACGATTTGGGGTTTAATCTTGGAAGAGATTTTAATCTCCCAAAACTCCTTGTGGTTTCCACGCCCAGGGGCACTGCCACAGTCAGTAGGTTCTTCCACTGGAAGGTTTGCTTAAGGCAGAGAGGAAAAAGGACGGTTGTATTTTGGACAGAGGCAGCCAAAAGCCTTATTCTGAAAATGCAGCCTGGAGGGAAAGCTGGTTGTTCACACATTCTCCTTGTGAAATTTAACCTGGTATTTCTCTCTCTCTTTAACCAGGAAAATTTAAAAATGAGGTTTTTCAAATACTGTTGTTGTAAAAATAGACCTTTTTTATGATGCCAGTCTCAGAACCCTCCCTGCGCTGCCAGCGTCTGTTCCAGCTCTGTTCTGCCGAGGGAGCGGGCGGAACAAAACGCATCTGCCCCAAACGCGCTTGGCGTTGGCCGATCCTGCAGCCGGCTGATGGCCAGCGCGGGCCCCGGGAGCCAGGCCGGGGGGAGCAGGAGAGCGAACGCC
>NW_010256682.1:0-4209 GCF_000690775.1 Eurypyga helias | reverse complement strand
GGGGGAGGTGCGGGGCAGGCCCAGCAGGGCTGGGGGTGGACCTGCTGGGGTGCTGAGGTCGTGCTCGACCCCTTCACGGTCGCAAGGAGAGGGTTTCCTGACACCCAGTCTCAGCCCTGCCGCCCACCGCCACCACCCATCCCGCTTGCGAAGCTCTCGCTGTACTTTTGGCCAGTGTTGGGTGTGGGGTGTGATAAACCTTGAGGCTGGTTCTCGTCCTGAGCAGCTGGAGTCTCCTCTGAGCCCAGCGGGAGCTGCGGGTGTGCTGCCTGAGGAAGTGCGTCTCCAGTTGGGTATGAAACGGATTAGGAGAATGCAAGTCTCCCAGAGGTTCAGGTAGAGGGACGACACTTCAGCTGCGTAACGAGTTGTACTAAGCATCTGCGTGTATCTTACAAACACCGACAGGTTGTGCAGGGTGAGGTGTTTGTCAAAGTGTCAGACAAGCACAGCGCAGCCAGAGGAGGTTTGTATAGGTAAGGGGTTTAAATGGGAAGAGGGAAGGTTTAGATTGGATATCAGGAAGAAGTTCTTCCCAGCGAGGGTGGTGAGGCACTGGAACAGGTTGCCCAGAGAAGCTGTGGATGCCCCATCCCTGGGAGTGTTCAAGGCCAGGCTGGATGAGGCTTTGAGCAACCTGCCCTAGTGGAAGGTGTCCCTGCCCATGGCAGGGGGGTTGGAACTGGATGGTCTTTAAGGTCCCTTCCATCCAAACCGTTCTCCTGATTTTTCATATGACACTTGTAAATTAAGAAGTAGTGTGTAGTTTCTGTAGATTCTCTAGTATGCCCAGCCCTTGAATGAATGAGTGCTGGCTCTGTAAATAACAATACAGTCCTGTACTTCTAACAAATGAAGAATTTTAGCACAATATAGCATGTTGGGCCAGACATACTGATGCATTTCAAGCAAGCTGATGCAGCTTTACTTCTGAGTTATTCCAGACTGGCGAGAACACCTAAATATGTATTTTAGCAGTTGCTGATTTACTGTTCTGGCAAAAACTTCTTGTGCTAATTTGAGTCCTTAAAATAATTTGCAATGCCTTCTACAGGATGAAAGTCACTTAATGTTATTGAACAATAAAGGCTGGTTCTAAAAGGAAAAAAAAAGACTTGTCTTTATCATAAATAAAGAAAAAAAAAAAAGACTTTATCATAAATAAACACGGGATTATTGTCTGCTCCTTGAAGTGTTTTATGTTTGATTATTGAAGTATTAATGCAGTGGGGATTTTGTTTCCACTTTCAAGACGTGGAACTCTCAAACGATCTTGTAATTGACATACTGCTCACTCTCCTTTTGCCGGCTTGTGCAGAAGTGGCTAGTATTTTCTAGCCCTCGCTGTCAGCTTCTCGCTGTCCTGTACAGATCAGGCTGTCATCCTGGACAGAGTTTGTGGTATGAACCAAACTTACAAATCCAGCCATAAATTTCAAATGGTACTGAAATGGTATCTCGGGTCTCTTGGGCAATGTTAATTAACTTAATAGAAATTCCCTGTGTATTTGAAGATGTTTATATCTCAGATGTGATGTGTCTGTGAAGAAAGACAACTTTTTGCATCTATTGGAATTCTGCACCCTTGTGACTTCCACTTGCTGTCACTAACATGAATATACAATTTAAAGCTCTGGAACAAGAATTTTATCCTAAAACCAGGTGGTGTCCACCACCTTTTGCTGGAAACCTTGATTATTTTTATTTTTGTTATAATACAGATGTACTCGTTGATCTAGAGATTTCTGTTTGCTGCTCTAATACATAAATTTTGGCAAGATTTTTGACATGGGTGCCAACTGTTCTGATGTTACCTCTCCATTTGTTTAAATTATTATAAAGCACACAGACGTGCAGGTGTGATGTAATAAATAAAAAAAAATGGTGACCAACAGAACTCTGCTTAGTCAGAACATGTCAGATCACAAGACGATAACTTTCGTTTCTGTTCTGATATGGTGGAAGTTCATATATTTTCCAGGCTACCTAGACAGACTTGAGACAAATGAATAGTTTAGTGAGCAGCAAAAAAAAAACCTCTCAGTGCTTGACTTCCTGTGGACTTTATTTGAATTACATAAGGGTACTTTAACTCTGCATATAGCTATAAAGTAACCTTCCTGTTCCAAAGGCTGTAGGAATGAGGATTTTATAGGAGTATTATGGCAATAGTCAGGCTGCATTGTATTTTTTTTTTTTTTTTAGAAAACCGTACTTCAGGCTGTAGTCCTGCACACCACCTCTGGGCTGCAGTCACCTCAGGCCAGTTTTCTGGCCACTTATTGCCACCTCTTGGCTACGGCACGGCTGTTTGCATGGTGCTGAGGCTGATGAAGGCACGGATCTGACTGAAGCAGTAGCCAAGTGGAAAAAGTTATTTTTCAGCCCAATTAGTTTCCTTGTCTGCATCATCGTGTAGGTGGCCAAAAAGTTATGCCACTAGAACGGGGGAGGCAGGAGTGAAAGCATAGTTGACCAAGAGCTGGGATTACTTAAGCCAGTTTGTACCTGCCCTAGCGATTATTCGGGGATAGTGTGAGTTGACTTGGCAACCTGCCGGGATGCAGCACGGACAGGGAGGAGTTGGGAAGGCAGGGGGTGAAGCCTCACCCTTTCAGCAGTGCATACTTGTCAGCGTATGTTCCCGTGATCAGTAGTATGGGTTACTTTCCCCGCTGGTCTCACATGCGATTCAGTGAGGAGTCTGAGCCCATCTCGAGAGTTTGTTTTTGTTGCTGAGGGAATGGCTGGTCCTGGTCATCCCTCTCACTTCCCTTACTTTTAGCCACGAGATCCCGTCTTCTCCATATGATGCTTTTGTCAGTCTTCTTGTCACGTAGCTGAGTTCTGTTTATAAACCCAGGAGAAAAGTAACTGCTTTTCTGAGTTTTTCCCTCAATTTATTGAAAGGAGGGGAGAGGGTATAAATTATCTTTTATTGGCAGTAATCTCTTATATCAGCCTGGTTATCTTATGACATTCTGTTAAGCTATAGCTTTGTGTATGTTGTAAGCCAGTTTAAAGAAGCGTGTAAGGCTCGTAGCGTGGGAATGGTTCAGAGCTGCACCAGGGAAGGCTTAGAATGGACATTAGGAAGCATTTTTTTACTGAGAGGGTGGTCAGACACTGGAACAGAGTTCCTAGCGAGGCAGTTGATGCCCCAAGCCTGTCAGTGTTTAAGAGCTGTTTGGGCAATGCCCTTAATAACATGCTTTAGCTTGTGGTCAGGCAGGTGGACTAAATGACCATTGTAGACCCAGCTGGGATCCTCTATTCTGTACCTTGTGTCCACCCATTCGTCCAGTGTGCCACTACCCTGACTGTTTCCCAATTTCCCTTTTCTGATTCTGAGTGCAAGTGTTTGAGTTGCTCTGTGGTGGATTGCGTTCAGAGCAGGATTCAGGATAAATCTCACTTTGGGAGGAAGGAAGCAGGATAAATTGAGTGGGGGAAGGCTGGAACTTGCAGTGACCATGCGGTCTTGCAGCTGGTTTGCGCATAGGTGTGTGTAACGGCGTTTTGGGGCTGGCTTCAGAGTTGATGTAATGCAGCTGTCATTAGGAGGAATATTTTGGCTCTTTCTGGCAATGCTTTTTGTGTTGGCACTGGCCTTCTAACTGATTTTTATTTTTTTTTTGTAAATTTTTAGTCAAATGGATTCATTGATCCTACTTGCTATCCAGCTGTGTACACAGTAGGTACCAAGAGTGAGCAGACACGGAACAGGCATATGGGAGAGCAGGACCAACCCTTTTGGCTAGAGCCCGAACTAAATGGGTTAAAATAACCAGGTAATTATGGCCGAGTGTTTTCTTTCATCTGCTGCCTGGTGTTAGGAAAACTGGAGAAACTCAAGCCTTGTTAAGACTTCAACCAAGAGTTGTAGTGAGGAGACACCACCTGAAAAGTAGTCCTCTGTTGCGAGTTGTACAGAGAGGTCCTGCAGCCTGCTCAGGAGCTGGAGTGTTGCCAGAGGCAAAGCTTGCTTAAATGTATGCTATAACTAATGGAGGGAAGGGTGCCACAGTTTTAGCAACCACTTAATGCATTTAATACTGCTGTAGAGTGTTAACAGATTCAGGCCAAGCCAGGGGCTTTTTGAGTTAGAGATCTGTCATGGTTTAACGCTGGCTAGCAAAATCCCACGAAGCCACTCTCACAAATTCCCCCTCCTCCCTCGAGTAGTGGGGGAGAATCGGAGGAAAAAGA